>NC_072423.2:8927500-8935000 GCF_028878055.3 Symphalangus syndactylus | reverse complement strand
CTCAAGTCATAGACTTTGCCATTGCTTTTCATAAGGTGTTAGTAGACACTGAGATAAACCTAAGGGTTGGCCTCATAGCTACTAAGAGTTTTATGAGCAGCTGAAAATGTTCACTTTATGTAATAAGATGCCATATCTAGTTTATCTGTCAACAATTTCTATGAGGCTGAAATATTACAGTGCTGTGGATTCTTACTATTCTCTATATAGAATTTGAAAAATAGCGATAGAAGTATAAATGGAGAGTATGTTTCTAATAATTTAAAAGTGTCTTTTCAAATATGAAGATCTGGCCAGGTTATCTTGCCATAAAAACATTTTATTCTCTCTTAAAATCCACAGGTGGCTTCCAGAGTCTCCTCTCCCAGGACGGTCAGGAATGGGTTCTGGGATGGTGTGTCTCTATGTCTATCCATAAGAAGCCCCAACAGGGGCATAGCAGCAACTGAACAAATTGCTGCTAATGTCAAAAATAAAAGTGAAGTGCTCTCTTTGGCAGCACATATACTGAAATTCAAATGACAGAGAGGAGATTAGCACAGCCCCTGTGCAAGGATGACATGCAAATTTATGAAGCCTTCCATATAATATAATTTCAAATTTTATTTAAAAAGTAAAGAGACACACTTTCATGTAATTATTTAATTATATAATTTAGCTTGAATAAAACGGGTTAAATGAATTCATTAATTCCTATTCACTTACACTTATACAGAGTCAATTCCTATGCCCATATGCAGGATTCTATTATGCAAAACAATGGTAGGAAGATAGCTTATAAGTGTCAAAAATTATCAAGTTATATTTGTGGTTCGCCCTATAGAGACAATTATTAGTAGGTTTTACTTTCGATAAAATCAATGTTTTTAATAGCAATTGTGTTCATGAAAAAAGCAGATATGGGAAAATTAAAATCTACAAAGACAGTAATTTGGAAAACATTATTTGTATTATGAAAACATTCTTAGGTTGACAAAACAGTAGATTCTGGCTTTGCTTTAAATGTGGAGCTTCCCTGATGCACTTAACCCATGCTTCATTTTACAAACTTCTTCAGAAACAGCGTTATTACCAAAAAAAGGGTGCAAGTAACTGGTCAGAGATTGCAACTATGGTCAGAGAATGGAAAACTTCTGGAATCAGAAAACCATGAGTTTGAGCTCTGACTCTGCATGAGCTGCGTCTAATGGTACAAGCTGTTGTTCTCTCTGAGACTCGGTTTCTTCCCTCTAAATGGAGAGATGTGACACATCTGGTGAGTTGTTTTGAGAGTTCATTGAGGTAGTGCATGTGATCTTCATTTGCAATGTGCTATTCAGTTAAAGTAACTATTTGCTATGGACTGAATCTGTCCCCCTGAAATTTAAATGTTGAAGCCCGATGTGGGATTTGGGGATGGAGCCTGCGGGGGGTGATTAGGGTTTGATGGGGGCATGATGAGATTAGAGCAGACACCCAAGGGTTTGCTCCATCTCTCTACAATGTGAGGACACAGTGAGGAGGCAGCCGTCCTCAAGCCAGGAAGAGAGCCCTCGCCAGAACCTGACCGTGCTAGCACCCTGATCTCAAACTTCCAGACTCCAAAAGGGTGAAGAATACCTTTTCCACTGTTTAAACTGGCTGTTCTGTGGTATTTTGTTATGGTAGCCTCGGCCAACTAACACATTATTGTAACGTAGATCCCTAGTTCATTCTCAAGCATCTACAACAAGAACTACACCATCTCAAACCAAGAACTACAGTTGGGTGCAATGAACGCAGGACAGCTCTTGTCCACAAGGAACACAGAATCTAGGTGGAGAAACAGCAGAAAGGTAGATACTTATACAGAAACTAAGTGCAATGATTAAAATATGTACAAAAAATTTCTAGGCTGCCTGTAACTCAACTATATTCCTAGAAGGCATTTTCCTAGAAGAGATATGGAAAAAAAAAACTGAGTTGAACCTCCGTGAAACAAGAGTGGGGATTACTTAAGAACATTAGGTGATGGGCATAATCATGGGGTAAAATTGTATGATAGCGGAAGTGTGAGGTCTGCAGCAGGTTGCCACTGGTTTTCAAGCATGGGAAAACGAAAAAGAAATCAGAGACATAGACAGTAGTCATATTGATTATGGGAAGTCATTGCCATGCTAAGCAAACAGGACAATTTTCAGCAAGGGAATAATGGAGTCAGACTCATGTTTTCGGTAGATCGCTCTGGTGGTTAGATGGAGAGTAGATTTGCCAGTGGGCCTGGATGTAGAGAGAAAAGTGGGTAGAAGGTTTTAGTAGGTCTTCATTCATTCATTCATTTATCCATTCCTTCATTTATTCAACAAATGTTTTTTGAGCACCCACCATGTTTCAGGTCTCTTCTTGACAATGGAAATAAGACAAATGAGGTCCCTGTCCCATGGATCTCTGTGTTAGATGCTCTGTTCTGGGAAAGATGGTCAGTGAGCAAGAAAATAAGTCCGAGAATTTCAGTGAGTGATAAGTGCTATGATAAAAAATAAAGTTGAATGAGAAAATTCCAAGTTGGAGTTTATTTTAGCTAGAAGGTACAAAGAAATTTATTTTGAAGAGTTGATATCCAAGCACGCAATTCAAGAATTATCTGGAAAACCTTAGAGTTAAAAAAAAATGTCCTCAGCAGAAGGAACAGCAAGGGTTTTGCATGGGAAGGCAGAAGAAAAGTGTGTTGGAGGAAAGGAAGTCAGGGAAGGACCAGGAGCGATTTCCCAGAGGTAAAGTGGATCTATTATTTCTTGTAATAATGCAGTTGGCCTTTTTTCCTTGCTTAAACCATTCCGATTATTAAAATAGACAGGTACAGAAAATTGAATAAGGCAAAAGTATAATTTGATAAATTGTTATAAAACATATATCATTGTGGCTACTGCTCAAGTCAAGACAGGGAGTTTCACTGCCTCTTCCTCATACACCCTCAACACCCTTAAAATTATTAATCACCATCTCTATTTTTAGAGTAGTCTCTTCTTGGTGTTTCTTTAGAGGTTTATCACTTAAGCATTTCTAAACAGTTTGTTTTAGTTTTGTTAGTTCTGGCTTTAAAATGGCTGTTAATCTCTAAATATTCTATTTTCATCCCTTCCTTCCCTTACAATTTTTTGATTAATCCTGATATTTGGTGTTGATGGCATCCCATAGCAAGGTTTAATAGCCCTCTTTTCCTTGTAGTTTCTGTGAAGCTGGTATTTAGAGAGAATTCATCAGATTCATGGTTTGTTTGTTTCCTGCTTTTCCTTGTTCTGTTTTTTTCTGCAAGACAAATGATGGTGGTATTTTCTTTCTTTCTTCTTGTGGCATTTCCTGTTAATGGTGCTTGACGCCTGTACCTAGGAGTTCATTAGGAGTTGGAAAATAATGATATTTTAACATTTTCTTTTTTCATTTATTGCTTTGAATATGACTATAAACAGCCATTTCTTTGCATCTATTTTTTAGATAACCAGTGATACTGTGCATACAGGAAAGGTATGATAAACGCTTGATTCTTAACTTTTCATTTACTAGGTTTCAAGGTAACCAATTGGTGACAACTAGTTTCCTATTGCTGTTATAGTAAATAACTACAAACCTATAATACAAACTTATTCTCTTGCAGTTTTGGAGGTGAGAAGTCTAAAACAGGTCCCTAGGGCTGGTTCCTTTGGAGGCTCTGGGGAGAAGGCAGTCTGTCTTTTCCAGTGGCTCAGTGCCGCCTGCACTCCCTGGCTCCTGGCTCCCCCCTCCCTCCATCCTCAAGGCCAGCAGCATAGAAGTCTCACTCCTCCCTCACCTCTGCCTCTGTCCTCTCTTCTCCCTTTGCATTCTCTGATCCTCTAGCATCCCTCTTAGAAAAACCCTTGTGAATACATCAGATCCACTCAGATAACTCAGGAAAATACCCCGTCTCAAGGTCCTTGACTTCATCACATCAATAAAGTCCCTTTGGTTATATAAGGTAAAATATTTACAGGTTCTGGGAATTAGGGTGTGGACATATTTAGGAGGATCATTATTCTGCCTGCCACAATGACCAATTATTTTTTCTTAAATAGTATTTTGAGCATATGAATTTAAACATATTTCATGGGTTTCAATTAACTGTAGTATCAATTCAAATTGTCCTCCCATCATTGGCTGGCAGGATTGGTGGGATCCTGCACTTTTTTATCTGGCCATCATAATCTGTCTTAGCTTCCTTATATCTATCTGGTATAACTACATAGTTCCAAGAAACTCTGATTTCTTTTCATGGGAAAGAGTATTTCAAAACCACAATCTGTCCATTACTACTGTGTTAGTTATTTTTTTCCTAGGCTTTACCAATTCAAATTTATGGTAAAAATATCCTCTTTTATCTTAGAGATGTATTTCCGTTCTTCCATATTAAGTGTTCTGGGTTTTGAGACACCTAACTAGAATTTTTTCATAATTACTCGTTTGCTTTTTGTCCACCCTACATGTATGACAGTTTCAAAATACCAATACCAACTCAACCCACCTGGTATGATGTAGCACATACTCACCCAATTTTCCACCCATTTTATAGTTGTACTACATCTACATTGTCAAAGCCATAGCTGTCATGTTCTCTATTCTTTTTCCCTCTCATGTGGTCTCACTGCTATAGGTAGCTACATATTTAAGGTTCATACCAGCACTAGTATTCATTCCTTTGGTAATGTGATGCTCATTATCCAGTAGATTTTCCAGAGAGGAATTATGGAAGAAATATTCCTGAGTGTTTGTACATTGATATGGCTTAGATTCACAAATGGTTTCTTCTTTAACTAGATTATGTCTTGGTGTTGGGCATTCTGCATTAATATTTTCAGATAGATGATGTACTCTTTTAATATGTACTTTCAGATATTTTTAAAATAAATAGTTTTTCAGGAGAGTTTCCTTGCTTAATAGATTTTAGTGTTTGCTGCTTATTTGCTTTAATTTCTTTTTTTTTTAAGGACTCCTATAATACATATGTTGGATCTTCTTTACCCTTTTCTTTAATAATGGCCCTTTTCTTTCTATTATCCTTTTTGTCTCTTTCTTCATTGGTCTCTGGTTTTGCTCATTTTCTTTCTCTGTTCTTGAAAGACATCATTTATTCTGCTTATTTGCCCTTGTGTTCATTCTAGTTTAGCATTCAATTCTCAACTGATACTTCTTTTCGTTATAATTCTTTCAAGCTATATCTCCTAAATTCTGCATTTTTTTTTACAATTCTAGTATATGTTATTTTTTCATAGCTTGCATTATTTTCTTAGTGTTTTATTTTAAAATAGCTGGTTATTTTTCATGAACGTCTTTGGCACATTTTTCTGGCATTATAGTTATTTATCAGTAGAAATGTTATTTTGTGTATTTTAAAAAATAATAACTTAGCATGGGATTTAACTCCAGCATTTTTTCTTGTGCTTTTCTTGTGAAATTACTTTGCCTGAACTTTTAGAAAAGGTGTGGACCAGGATATCTTTTTTTTTTTTTTTTTAACTCCAGGGAGTGCCCAGCCTATTGTTGGCATGTGTCATTTGAAAGCGTGGTTGTTGCTTTCTGAGAGCTCTTGGATTTCCTCTCAAACTTTTCTCTAGACCTTTCCTTATGTTTTTTTTTTTTTTTCATTTTTCTTGTCCCACTAAATGTATATCCTTGCCTAAACACTTATCCCCAGCATAACGTTTTGTACCAGAGATTATTTGATTCCTAAGTTTTAAAAGCTCATAAAATCTGACTCTCCTGGTTTCTACTAACCTTCCTGCAGGTCCTTCCACTCACCTTCTATTGCAGGGAGCAAACCTCTTCTCATTTCAGCTGTGGAGAAAATTGGCCCCTGTGATTCCCAGTGAGTTTTTTTCAGCTCATGTGGCCTATGGGATGCTCAGTCATATCCTCTGCTTCCCCAGGCAGAGTCCGGGATCCCATGCCAATGTGGTGGTTGTGATTTTCCACACTCCTTTAGGCTGGAGTTTATAGAGTTACACGCCACTGAGCTTTATCATAGACAATGTTCACAGGCTTTTGCTTTCACTATCTTGATGCCCCTGGTTGCTCTACTTGTTGTTTGTTAATGGATTCAGGGAGATTAAAAAACTGTGCTGCCTCACCTGCCATTGGCTCAGAATACCAAAAAGGTATAAATTTTATTTTGTGAGGGATGGACTACCACTAGGGTATTTTGAGCAGAGCAATAAGATGATCTGGTTTCTATATTTACCTTATTCCCTTTTCTGTTGTGGGGAAAATCCATGCTGGAGTGGGCATCCCAGGGCAGGAGCAGGAGACCAGCAGGGGCAGCTGCTGGCAGAGGTGGGTCTCAACCCCATGGCAGGGAGGAACTGGATGTCTTAGATGCACTTCTTTCCTAGGGCACTTGTCACAGAAGCAGGGGGCCAGGAAGAGAGTGCAGGAGCCTGTGATGGGCCTGAGGTTTAAGGTATAAAAACCCAGTGGGGGCCTGTGATGAACCTCAGATTTTGGGTGCACGAGTTGACTGGTGGATGCTGCCCTTTTGGAAGACAGGGACACTGGGGAGGAACTGATCCAGACAGGGATGGAAATGGTTCTTTTAGAACAGATTCTATTTGAGGGGCACATTAAGAACCCAGGTGGATCTGTGGAACAGGAAGTTGGTCATTGGAGTTTGGAGCCCAGGTGAGAGGTCAGGCTGGATGCACAATTACAGGGCAGCATCTTTCTTCTGAAGGAAGAAGCATACATGGGGGGAGGAGAGGCTGGGACCAAGCTTAGAAAATGCAAGAAAATCAGGCAAAAAGAGCAGTCAGTGAGGTCGTAGGAAAACTATGGGTGTCTTTTTTTTTTTTTTTTTTTTTTTTGACAGCCATGGGAAAATTGTATTTCAACTTATTCAGATAAGAGATGAGAGGGACTTGACCTACATTCCTGACAATGGGCACAGCAGGGCAGGGAGTGATTCAGAAGATAATTGGAAAGACAAATTGCTAGAAATATGAAGCTGGCTGGATGTTAAGCGAGAGGGACTGGGAAGCCACAGGTGCTTTCTCATCATCCTGCATGGCCATGGAATGGAATGGCACCAGCTCCTGAGCCAGGCAGTAAGAGGAGAGAGAAAGTCCTAAGGCTCCTTGAAGCACAAGTCAGGGATCGCCCATGCACTTGCAAATAGACCTTTGGCTCCTACCAGTGAAGTTGGTAGCAATGGAAGCATTAACTTGACTGAGTGAGTGCCTGCATGTCCACAGTGCTCTGTGAAACCATTCCCATATCTGATCTGGGCAATGGTGAAGAGCAAGTTCATTAGTGGTTGCTCAGTGCAGGGGAAGGGAAAGTGATTTAAAAAGCTGGAGGGAACTTTCTAGGGTGTTGAAAATGTGCTTTCCATGGTGATTTCCAAATGATTAAAATTGTCAAAACTCATTAAATTGAACACTTAATATAGGGTCATTTTATTGTATGCTAACCATAACTCAAAACTATTCACTATTCAACTGAAAGCAATGTTCTTGGTTATGAGTATTACCAAACAAA
>NC_072423.2:8777500-8922500 GCF_028878055.3 Symphalangus syndactylus | reverse complement strand
AAGACCCAGGAAAGGGACAGACTAGAAGGACAGAAAGCTTTTTTTAAATTGTATTTTGCTGGGGACTTTCTTTTTTACAGCTCCATAACATACTGTTTCATGACTATCCTTCTGTCTACATTCAGAATAAGCATATTTGTTTACCAAATCTATGGTCTACACATTTGGAAAGTGTGCAAGAAGGTGGAGTTTTCTAAGCAGCGTCCAGATCGGGAGTGGGTATTTTACCTGCAACCTGGCATAGAAAGGACGATGCTCAGTCCTGTTTTCAGCTAGGAGCCTGTGTCTGACCTTGGAGCGTCCTGGAGAGCTGGTACATCCCACCGCGCATGCTTACAATGCCTGCCAGGGCACCCAAGGCAGACCTCAGAGCTGGTACATCACACCGCATGCTTACAATGCCTGCCAGGACACCCAAGGCAGACCACAGCGCAGGTCTCAAAACCACCATCTGGGCACTGAAAACCCTGAACTTACAATGCCAGACCTCTTACATGTCTTACAGAAGCCTGGTGGCATTGGCAATGCTATTTTCCTTCCTGTTGCAGTGATATGATTAGGGTATACCTGGAGGGAATAATGGTTCCAAAAACATAGAATGAAAATTTGAAATAAAATAAGAATTCATATCAATAACAGATAAGGCTTATGCAAACCTGGGTTTAGAAACACTTGCATATATTTGAAATGAGAAGTTAAGATGGGAGTTTAGTGAAGTGTTTCTTTTATCTTGCCAGTTTCATTCCTTTTTTGTATACATAGTCATCTCTCAGTATCGGTGAGGGACCAGTTCCAGGACACCTTGGATGCGGAAGTCCCTGATATAAAATGGTGTAGTATTTGCATACAAGCTATGCACAGCTTCCTGTGTGCTTTAAGTCATCTCTAGATTACTTATCACACCTGATACAATGTAAATAGTGGTTGTGCTATATGGCTTAGGAAATAATGGCAGAGAAAAGTCTGTGCATGTTCGGTACAGGTGCAACCATCCTTTTTCTCCTGAATATTTTCTATTGCAGTTGGTGGAATCCACAAATGTGGAATCCATGGAAAAGGAAGGCCAATCATATCTAATCCAAAAATGTGAGCAGAGCTGTTACTTACCAATCTTAAAAAGGGGTGTGAACCCTTGATTTCCTACATACACATCCTACTTCTGGGATTAAGTCCTACCAGAAGCAGGATTTAAAAAAAATATAAAAATCGATTGTTATTTAAAGATTGGCAATCTCCAGTGTTGTTTTGCTTTGAAACAGACATTTTCAGCGTCACCACTGTTTTTGTTCATGTCGTACATAATTGTGTGCAGAAACACACACACATTATTATATGCTTATTTATTTGTATAATATAACCTAAGGAGATCCAAATTTGTTTCTGGATTTGCATTTTGTAATTTATTTCATGAACAATTCGACACTGTAAAATGGGAGAATTTTTCCTTTTTATTATTTTCAAAAATATTTCTATGTAATGTTAGCTATGTTTTATAATCTGTTAATGAAACAAAACGTGTCTGTTTGTGTGTGTGTTGTGTGTGTGTTTGATTTTCAAGAGCACATGCAAAATTGCCTCCTCAAGGAGACAGTGCTGACAGAATTGAACCTTTCCTTCCCCTGTAAACATCGTGAAACTGTGTATTGGTAGAAGACAGCACTTCCTTGATAGCACGTTGAAATGCTTTTGAAACTGTAAGCATGTAGTAAACTCTTATTAACAGCATTTTATGTGTCAGGAATTGTGTTGAGTTTTGAGAAAATAACAATATTTAAAAATCTATGGACATGACCTGAAGACCTCTTTGACTGACGGAGGGCAAGCTAGCAGTATTACATAGACAGAGTTAAAACGGGGCATCACCAGGCCATGAAACGCGTGCAGAGAAGGGGGCGACTGGCTCCGTGTGCTGGGGTGGCAATGGCATTGGGGCATGGTGTGCAGGCTGGAAGGCGCTGTGAGGGCTGATAGGGCCAGCAGGACTCGGCAGGAGGACACCTACCTGTCCTGTGCAATGTTCTCAACATGTGCTCAATCATAAGACAGAAAGGGATGGTTGAGGAATGAGACTGGAAGGTGAGAGGGATCCAGGTGAGTGTGCTGCAGACAGGGGGGTCTTTGGATCCAGGCAGGCATGGTGGGGGGAGACTGTGGAAAGACGCACCTCCCAGGCTCAACAGCCTGGTCCTAGCAAGGAGATAATTAACAGCACGTACCTCCTATAGCAACCTGTCATGCATTTTTATAATCATTATGATTATTAAAGACCTTGTAGGGCAGACTAGGAAACTTGGAATTTTATTCTTTAAGTGACCCTGCCACAAATCACCTGCTTTCTTGAAACGCACTTCACTGCAGGTGTCTGAGGAAGAGCGAGGGAAAGGCTTGGAAGTCACTAACTGACTCTATTCTAGGAAAACACACACAAAACAATGTGCAAATAACACATCTTTTCAATATTTATTATGAATGAATGTAGCCTTTTACATAAAAAGAATAAACGAGATGTTTACTTATTGGAAGTCTTATTACTCTAGTTTATACCCTCTGTATTTTAACATAAGTTGTCTGTTATCTGTCTCTCTGTCTGTCTTTCTCTCTGTGTCTGTCTATCTCTCTCTCTCTTTCTCTCTCTGTCTCTGTCTCTGTCGCATGCTCTCTCTCTCTCTGGTTTTCTCTCCTATCTCTCTCTCTTCATCTCTCTCTCTCTCTCTCTCATTTTTCTTCTCTCTCACACACGAACAGAAAAACAAAACACAAACCTTCTTGGGCATGCCCATTGGGCATATCTTTGCAAACCCAATACTAACAATACTAATCTATTTATCTGAGAGTAGGGAAAGGAATAAATGTTACAACACATTAGAATTTCTGCTCTCTCAGTATGTTTAACTGGGGACCAAATTAGTGAAAATCAGCTGGAGTAAATTCAGTCCTCGAAAGGGTTAGGCCAGGCCTTTGTATAAAGGAGCACTGAGATGTTATTTGGAACAAACAGAAGGTAAGTAATCCTAAAGTAGGGAGAGAAAGCATAGCTCTTATACTCTCTTTTACTTAGAATAAGATAGAAAGAGGATAGGCATTTATTGCATGGCTACTGAATGCTAGGCATCGTACCTCGTGTATATGCGTGTTATCACATATTTTAAGAATATCTCTCAATCTTCTTAAGCCTCAATGTGGTGGATATTGTCATCCTATTTTACAGTCAGGAAAATATTTTTAGAAGAACCAAGACACAGGTAGCTAATAAGTAGCCCATGGACTTGGTATTCCACCCACGGCCTTTTCTAAATGCTGCGGTGACACAGTTCTCATCAAAGGTGAGTTAGGAGTGAATGTAAAGATGGGTTAAGAACAGGGCCCCTGATTCAGACACAGCTGGACTTCAAATCCATTCACAAGCCGTAATACCTTGGTATAGTCACTTATGCTCTCAAATGTTCATTTTCTTCAGGTTTAAAACATAATAAATTTATTTTAAGGATTAAATAAATATGCATGGAAAACATGCAATTTAATGTCCAATGGGGAAAATAACATTATTAAGACAAATACTTTATGTTTAGAATCACTTGGTTATCATTATTATTAGCTACCTTTTGTGGACATTTCATTTCTGCTGCAATACAAGCAGCATTTTACAGCACTGGCCTCTGAGGTTTATAATTTAAGTCCTGTTTCCAGGGAAAGGGCAGTAAAGAGGCTTTAGTTGGCTCAAGAATCCAGTAAAACGTGTGCCTGTTCCTACAGTTTTCTAGCATGCTATGAGAAATCTCAGATTTATTTCCATTTGAAGATTTCTGGATTTAATATTTGCAAGAATTTCTATTTTTCTGTGTGTCCTGGTGATGCCTAGTGCAGTTCTTTTAGGGCAAAGAGGCAAAGGAAAATAACAAGGAGTAGACGTAGCATATTTAATGCTCTGGCTAAAATATCAACAGGAGTTACAGCCTTCAGCAAGGAAGATATTTAGCAAATCAATAACTTAGACTTCCATTTATCTTTTGGTATCTAATTTTTTTCTTTAAAAAAATGATGATTCAAAACCAATGCTTGAAGTGAGGTTAGTAAAAGTTTACATTAACACCTGTGTCTGGCTTCCCACGCATATTGCATTTCAAAGCAAAAACTAGGTGTAGGGCACACTTCTGTATGCTCGTAACTGGAAATAGGGTCGGACCTTCATAAGTGGTTCCTCCTTCTCACTGTGAAAGGTAAAGATCATCTTGACCCCTCAAAGCCTGACTGTGCTGCACTTGAGATGCGGCTAACAGTCGCCTTTCATGGCACATGATCTATGTCTCTATCCATCCCACTTCAACCCCTGGCGTTACTTGTTATGGAATTCTCCCCAGAGCGTGCAAATGAAGATCATTTAATCAAGGAACCATTCTGGATTCTTCGGACCCCAGAAATAGCAAGTGGGGCCCCCTCACTCAGCTGAAGGAGCAAGGGGAGGAGATGATGCCACTGCAGACTGGGAAGAGGGGCCACTTGGCGAGAACCACAGTTGTGGAGGGGCCCAGCTGTGTCCCAAGAGGTGAAGCTCGGTCTCCTTTTGCCCTTTGGTCTCCTACCAGAGCCCTCCACAGACCGGACTCAACCAGAAGACAGTGACAAAGGGGCCGGGGGAGGGGGTTGCGCACAGCCGGCAGGGTCAGCCTCCAGGGCTCCAAGCAGGGAGAGGAATGGAGCCAGGCGGGCCATGGAGAAGAACTGCAAAAAAGGTGATCAGTAACCATTCGGCGATGTCCCCACTGCGTGGCGCAGAACTCAGCACAGATTAGACCCCAGATAAGAATTTGTTGAATGGCTGAATGAATAAATGCTTGTTGGGAATCGCCAGAAAAAAAAAAAAAAAAGAAAACACAACATTGCAGCCAAATAAACACTAAGAAAAATGTTATACAAAAATCCAATAGCAGACCCTTTCTAGTGCACATCCAGCAATACAGAATAGGACAGGAGAGGGGCGAACCTGGGGACCACTGACCGCAGTCCCTGTCTGTGCCTGAAGCAGATGCATCAGCACAAGTTCCTGTGGCCTCAGGCACCTCATATTTAAAATGGTGACGACAATGGAACCCCCACCTGACAGGGCTTCTGTCAGTCATGGGAATGGTGGAGGTGATGAAGAAAGATCCTGAAATTCTAGCCTGTGTTTGCTAAGTGCTGTTAATCTCACAGTGATCACGGATCATGCATCAGGGAAGGATGCTCGCTGAAGAGCTTTGCCGGTCTCCTGCTAAGGAAGGAAGCTCCTCCAGGGAAAGCGTGTCCCCTCTCTTGTTCATCCAGCTCTTAGCTCCCTCACGACCCCTGGAGAGAAAGGTAGCTGCATCAGTCATCCCAGATGACAGGTTTCTGAGACGCTATCCGGGAAAATAGACCTGCCATTTAACTCTACAAAATTTAAATCAAATTGGATATAATGGTTCTTGGTGATGAAGTTTGAAACCTGAAATTTGAAATGAAATATTACCAGCTTTTTGGACACGCCGTCCCAGGCTCTTTGCAGGTTTGAGCAGTGGTAGATTGAAGGACATGGGCACGGGGCCAGCACAGTTCCTGGCACACAGAGAGTGCTCGGTGAGTGACTTTGAGTGCCTGACACCAGGACAATTGGAACCTGAAACCCATGGTGTTTTCATGCTAATATCATGACACAGCGGCCTGACGTGTACGTGCAATAACATCGCACATGTGCCCGGGAAGAATGGCTTTCCAGACGTGTTTTCATATCACTTCTAAAACTCATTTTAAATTTGTGTCTCCGGCGGGGGCCTGGGGGTTTGGGAAGGCAGAGGGAGCGTGGGGTAATTGGCAGTGAGGGAGAGGAGAGCAGGAGTGGGGGTGGCCCTGCCAATGCCCATGCCTCCCACAAAGCTGTGCAGGAGGAACCCTCGCAGCCAAGGGCACCAACAGCTCCTCCAGCTGGTGCTCTGTGCAGATTCCCCACACGGAGTGAGGATTTGGGGCTGCTACACAGGGAGCTGCCTACATGCCTGCCTGGACCCAACTCTACACACTGTAGGACAAGTCTGAAAACAGGACTAATTATTTATTTACAGCAAATATCAACCAGTGTATGATTTTCATTCCTTGATACTTCCACCTGGGTGTTGACTTACATTATTACTTATAAGCTTAGAGTCATGGTAATGACAAATCAATGTGAGCAGCTTCAGATCGTGGTTAAAACTGATGCACATATTCATGCATCCGTGCATTCATTTTCAGCAAACAGGAAGAGCCTCCTGTCTGCGGAGCACTGCTCTAGGGAGTGCGACACACCAGGAAAGGAGACAGCCTCCGAGAGAAGATGCTGGAATGAGTCTAGGAGCTTGTGAGTCAGGACAGATGCACAGGAAGCAGCTACACATCAGGATGTGGGGAGGAGGGCAAGAGGGTCACTCTGGCTAGAGCGTTGCAGAGACATGTAAGACAGAGAGGAAGTGGGGAGGTAGGCAGGGACCGTATCACCGAAGGTTTTGTGAGCTGTGTATTAAAAAGCATGGTCTCAATCAGACAAGGGTCAGGCAGGGACTTCTCAACCCGCTTCACAGTGGAATCACCTGCAGACCTTTAGTGACTATCGTTCCGTGGTGACACATTTTGCTTGATGCCGAGGTACTCGTAGGTGCTTAAGGAATGGTTTCTGAGTCATGAAGCTCATAAACCATTCTTCAACTTATATCAATCATGGAAGAGTTAACTAATAAAATGGTTTCAGAATTATGGGAAAATATTAATATAATTCCAATTGATGAATTCAACAGGAAATGTGAATATCAGAACAGTCTCTTTCTATCTCCTTGCTCTAGCAAGCAGCATTTAAAGTTGAGTGTTAATTGTTTGGCTTAAAAGTGTAATTTATTTTTCACTGCTGAATTGGCAATACTTAGGCATATTATGCATGCTTAAGAGAGCAGCTTAGTTAAGCTTTAGTGCATGATTCTTAGAAGGTTGTGTTTGAAACTGAATGTGAACGCACAAGTGGGCCAACCTGTGACACAGACAGGAGCTGTCATTGCATAAATTAAGCATCTGCTTCATGCATTGCTGCAACTAGTGAGTTTTATTCATAAAATATTTACACACTATGTTCATAGCTGTTATTGCTCAGTGCCAAGTGAATGAATTTTCTATCTGAAGAAGCAAATGAGTTTCCAACTTGTTAAACTTCACCCCCAATGTCCATATGTTCAATTTTTTTTTTCATATTCAGGAGAATCGTTCATGAATGTGAAGTGAGCAGTGTTTATTTTTCATGGTTGTGATCCCAGAATCAATGTGACTATAAGGGAAAAAGTAGATTAGTTAAGAATAGATTTATTAATTTTTGGTAGAAATTACCAATCTTATTAGTAGAGCAAATATTAGAGGGAAGTTCTCAACATTTGGCCCAAGACACTTGTGAATATCTGGGGTTTCTTTAAAGCCTTGCAGGGAGTCCACGAATCCCTGGAAATTTGTACTCATTGTGCATTACACTGCTTAAGCACATTTCAAAAATCTAGAGGGCTAAATATATAATAAATTTAAAGGCAGTGAGGAACCGCTTAACTCACTTAACTCTTTGGTTAGAAATTATATAAAGCTAAGAAACAGAGAGGAACAAACCAATAATCCAAGTGCTGTTGTTGAAATATGGTGCCTCCAAAATTCAGACATTGCCATTGTGATAGGATTCAGAGATGTGGCCTTCGAGAGGTGAGTGTGCCATGAAGTCTCCTCCTTCATGACCAGGATTAAGGCCCTTAAAAGAGGCCTCATGCCCTGTTAGGCTCACTTGCCTTCTGCCTTCTGCCAGGTGAGGATTTGGCAAGAAGTCCTCCCGAGACACCAGGTGCCGGTGCCTGGATCTTGGACTTCCCAGACTCCAGAACTGCTCTTTATTAATTTCTCAGTCTCAGGTATTCTGTTAGAGCAGCATAGACAAAGGCAGAAACTGACACCAGAGGAATGAGATATCCCTCTAACAAAAATCTAAAAATGTGGAAGCAGCTTTGGAACTGGGTAACAGGGGGAGGCTAGAACAGTTTTGCAGTAAATGGTGGAAAAACCTATATTGCTGTGAACATAAAGTTGATTGTAATGCTGGCTCAGAAAAAGGAGACAGTGGCTGGGCACAGTGGTCACGTCTGCAATCCCAGCACTTTGGGAGGTCGAGGTGGGTGGATCACCTGTGGTCAGGAGTTCAAGACCAGCCTGGCCAACATGATGAAGCCCCGTCTCTACTAAAAATGCAAAAATTAGCCAGGCCTGCTGGTGTGTGCCTGTAGTCCCAGTTACTGGGGAGGCTAAGGCAGGAGAATCGCTCCAACCTGGGAGGCGGAGGTTGCAGTGAGCCAACATGACACCACCACACTCCAGCCTGGGCAACAGAGTGAGACTTTGTCTCAAAAGAAGAAGGAGGAGGAGAAGGAGGAGGAGGAAGAGGAGGAGGAGGGAACTGTAGGGAAGGTCTGTTTCCTCCTAGAGACTACTTACCAGAATGTTGGCAGAAATAGGATAGAAAAAGCCATTCTGATGAGGTCTCAGACAGAAATGAAGAATATATTATTGGACACTGGAGGGAAATCCACCCTTCTTTCAAAGTGGCAGAGAACTTGGCTGAGTTATGTCTGCGTCCTAGATCTCTTTGGAAAGCAGAAAGTAAGAGTAATGAACTGGGATGTTTGGCAGAAGGAATCCCTGGGCAGCATTTGGGATGCTGTGTGGCTTCTCTAAACCGATTATAGTGAAATACATAAATTGCAAGAAGAGGGAAGCTATGTAAAGACGACGTTTGTAATTTAAAAACAAAAAACATAAAACAGAATTTAAAGGTTTGGAAAATCTGTTCTTTATAAATTACCCAGTCTCCAGTATTTTGTTGCCACAGCACAAAGGGACTAAGGCACTGAGAAGAGCATTGAGCCCTCGAAGCAACTCCAGCAGCATTTCTCATGGGATCCTCCATGCTCTTCAAGTGACTCAACAACTGTGGGGAATCCAGCCACGTTTTAGGTCTGGCAGGCACACACAGATTTCTGACTATGAATGATCACAGCTTGTTATAGTTGTGTGAAAATTAGAATAAATCTTAAAGTCCCTCCATAGGGGGTAGCAAATAAATGACGATGCTCTAATAAGTGAGGTAGCTCTGCTTGTCCACATGGAAAGCTCCCCGATCCACACTGATCATTTACAAAAGAAACTCAAAAGCTCTGTGTATAATTTCATTTTTGCAAACATAAGCAAGTGAGATATTTGAATTTATATCATTTTTATATTAAAATTATGGAAGGATAGGGATTCAAACACGATAAAGTTATTTACTAGGGAGGAGAGCTGAATTTACTTGGGAGGTGATTTTCAGTTTTGGCTCTATAAATTTTAGATTTTACAGTAAGCCTGGATTCAGGTACTAGTATTGTAACCTAAAAACAAAAAAATGAGAAAAGAAAAGCATGGCCAAGCATGATGGTGAATACCAGGAATCGCAGCCTTTCAGAGGCCAAGGTGGAAGAATTGCTTGAGGCTGGGTGTTTGAGAGTAGGCTGGGCAACATAGTGAGACCCCATCTCTACAATAAAAAGAGGAAGAAAAATTTAGCCAGGCATGGTGGTGCACGCCTGTAGTACTAGCTGGTCGGAGACTAAGACAAAAGGATTGCTTGAGCCCGAGAGTTTTAGGCTGCAGAGAGCCATGTTTGCACCACAGCACTTGAGCCTGAGTGACAGAATGAGACCCCATCCCTAAAAAACAGAAGGCAAAGAAAGACCATTCTAGTCACAGAAAAGTGCAGATTATTCGAGTTTGAATTTCCGTACTGTGAGACGATGTAAAATGATGTTTCTCTGTAGCTATGGAAACTTGTGAAAGCTGCTCAGCTGTCCCTACTAAGGAAGCTGAGTGGAAACTACCACACTTGGTTAGGGAAACCCAAACATGGTGGCATGAGGCAGAAGCCTGTTCTTCTATCAATCAATCATTGAAGGAAGGGCAGCAGGATATTCCCCTTTAAGCTATCTGGGAGCCCAGCCCGCAGTCAGCTCCACCAGTCTCGTGCAGCGTCCACCTCTGGTTAAAGCAGCTGTGCACGGCCTTGACTCTTCCCAGCAGCAGGCGTGTCTGTGAGAAGACCTCATATTTCCTACATCCCTTCAGCTCCCTTATTGTTGGCCCTGTATGGCCACTAGTAGCCATATTAGCCATCTTCCAGCCACCCTATGGGAGGGAGGAGGTCACCATGTGCCCAGTTGAAGCTCAGGGAAGTTGCTCTTCTCCTTAACCAGGGCTACAGTGGCAAAGCACCACAGCCGGTGTGGCTTCAGCAGCACACATTTAATTCCTCATGATTCTGGTGCATGAAAGTCCAAGATCCAGGTGCCATCAGGACTAGTGTCTGGTGACGCCTCTCTCCTTGGCTTGTAGATGCCGTCTTCTCCCTGTGTCCTTACGTGGCTGTCCTCTGTGTGTGTATGTGTCCTAATCTCTTCTTATAAGGACACCAGTCCTGTTGAATTAGGGCCCAACATAACAACTTCATGTTACCATAATCATCACTTTAAAGGCCCTATCTTCAAAGATGGTCACATTCTGAGGTCCTGAAGGTTAAGACTCAAATATATATATTTGATATATATATATCTCTCTCTCAAATGTTGGAGACTCAGTCTTGGATGGGGGTACTCTAAAAGAGAGACTTGGCTCCCTGATTTTTCCTTGTTGTACATTGGGGATACCCACCACATCGATTCGGTTTCCAGGTGGTAACCACAAGCCCATGCAAGGTATGGTCAGAGAGGATGGTCAGGAGACAGAGCCTTGGTGGGTTGACGCATGGGGACTTTGGTCTTAGTTCATGCCAACCCACAGCAAGGCCGCTCCTGACCAATCCCCTGTTACTTTTTCATATCTGATGCACGGATACATCGAGGTTCACAAAGATTGAGTAAACCTCACCAGGTCGAGTCGGAGGATGTGAGTCCTGGAGGATGTGAGTCCCGTTGTTTTAGGTTCTGAGGCATTGGGGTTTTCCTCCTGCATCAGGCATTCCTCAATTGTCACTGCCCCTTTTCAGTGGATGATTACCTCTTGGCTAAATCAGACCTGAAAGGCATTCTCAATTTCTCCCCTTCTTTCTACAACAAATCAGTCACCAATTCCTGTCCAGTTTGTCTCATGCACATTCCTCAGCCTGTTCCTGCTTCATTCCTGCCAAATCTCAGGTCCTTGTCATTTCTCACTCAGATTTTACTAGGATGATGATTTCAATCGGCCTCCATATGCTCCTGTTTCACCCATTTCAACCTATTCTCCAGGCAGATTTTTATAAAATGTAAATTTGATCATGTCTCTCCTCTTTAAAGTCCTTCCACTGCTTTTTCAACAGCCACACATTGCAGTGAATTATTTTATTTTTCAATCTTTCAAGAGATTGCTATCAGTTTGAGAGATTGGATAATATTCATCTGGGTATTGCCTGAAACCATATCCTTAGTATATAGTACACATTTGCTAAGTATATTTGAACAGTTTTTCTAAAATGAATTTTAAAATATAATTAATACTATTTATATGGTGTCCTTCCCTCCACCCTTGATTTTTGTCAAACCACACCACCGGAAAGCTACACCTCTATTGCATGGATCTTCCAAAACCAGATTTGATCTCCACTCTGCTTCTGTTAAGAAACATTCAGTAGCTCGTCACTGCCCAAAGCCCAGGATCTCAGCTGGACCTGCAGCCTGGTAAGAATCCATCTTTAAGGTCCATGACAAAGAACATGAGACTATCAAGTACTCAATATGACAAGGAATTCATGTTTCATGTCAAAGTTAGAGATAATTCTATTTATTCAGGAAATAGATCACCATTCTAGAAAGCTAACTTGCAATGAAGACACAGGTGCAAACCACAGCACAGGAACCCAGGTTTGGGGGTCATTTATCACTCTTGGGAGTCTGTGCGTTGGAGTCAGTTTCATGTGTCTTGATGAAGAAAAATGTTGAGGGCTATGGGCATAAAAAACAGCTCCTTTGCAAGACATGCTTATCTTTCCTCCTTGCATTTGGAAGAGACACCTCACCCTTCTTTGTCCAGAATATTCTATTCATCTTGCTAGTCCCAATTCAGAAACTACCTCCGTGAGGTTGTTATCATTTCACTCAAGCAAAATCACTCACTTATTCCTGATTTCTTTCTGTTCCGATAGTATGAAGTTTTTTTCTCTGTATTTGTTCAGAACACATTCATAAACAATTATGAATATTTTTCATCATCTTATTATTTATTGTATCTCTTCATACAAATTGAATAATCTGTAATGAATACATTTTAAAATGCTTTTTGTCTTCAAGGAATATGAAATTTGGCAAGGAAAATAAAACTTATGATCTGTAAAACAGGGTAATAGTTTTATTTCAATAATTAAATGAAAAATCAAATACACCTAAAAGAGAATGAATTAGTTTGATTGCCCTTAGATCTAGCTTTATTGGATATATTAATAACCCACAGAAAGAAATGATGTCGCCCTAAGTGTTGGTGCAGTTAGCCATAAGTGTAAGGAAAGGTAGAGGTGTAGGCATGAAGAGCGTGTGACTCCTAAGGAGAGAGGGTGTCACCCACTGCACTCTGCAGATTTCCAGTCCTCAAAGTGGACATGGTTCTCTGTATCAAGTAACATATTGGCATTCTGGTGACAATCTCAGGTCCATGTGCATCTTAGTTGGTGTCTGTTGTCAGAATCTAACTGATTAAGTCAGGACACTGGCTGGAGAATGTCTTAGGTCTTCACATCAGAAAAACTTAAGTTCCAGCTGTGTCCCCCGAACCTCAATGCTTCCCAACAGGGTCTCAGTGGCCACCCTGGGGAAAGGAGGATGGTGGGGGAGGGGGCCCGCAGATAATTCCCCAGGTGGGTATAGATCATCGCCAGAGAAGTTCGCTTTTGTGTGTTGTTTTGCTAATTTAAGTTTCCATACAGAGTAGTTGCTGGCCATATCAGCAGAACGGATTCATTCACACAGAAGTGCACTGGATAAATGTCACCCCTTGCTCCAGCAATTTCTCAGAGCAGGGAGGGAAGTTTTCACTGCCAAAAACTTTTAGAAAGTCTTTTCTTTACATTATTCCATGGTTTATTTTAAAGCTTTATTCCACACTAACAATTTCTATGATCAAATATAAACTTGAATAATACAACTGACAATAGGTGCAAAAACTGCTATAAATTTTCAGCAGACAAAGGTTGCTACTGACTGAGCCATTAGAAGAGGAAATGAAGCAGCATTTGAAGTGGTTTTAATGGATAGCTGGGCTTTGAACAGCTGAATGTAGCAATAGATTTAAGCAGAAGGAATGAAAATGTTGACTGATGACTCAGACATCAGGCTCTGGAGTGAGACTGCAAGCATTTTAATTCTCATTTTTAGCACTGACCTTGTAAACTTAGTGAATTACACAATCTCTCTAGGCCTCAATGTATTAATCCCTTCAATGCGAGTATTTATAATTACCTCATAGAGCCTCGATGGTATTAGGATGAAAAAAATTACTTGAATTTTATTCAGTATCTAATTATAAATCTTGGGAAAAATTTTTAATGAATGATACAACAAAGGAAAACTTGGCAAGACAGATACATGCACAAACAACACACCCAGACACATCTAAACGCTAAAGGTTTTTCACCTCAATTTTTATAGAAATATTAGCTAAAATATATATAAAATAATGCCAAAGGCCACATACCCTAAGCATCCTTCCATCAGCATTTTGTGCATATATCCGTACGAGCTCTAACGTCTACTCAGACAATAGAAAGGGGGGTCAGCACAAAAGCTCAATTGCAGCCAAGAAGCTCCTCCTATGAAGTAATGTGCTAGACGTGGAGGTGTAGACATAGTGTGATGAAAGCCTGCAGACTCTGGGAGTGTAGACATTTATCCTTCCTTCCCAAAGCATGCTGCAAAACTGCACGTGATTCTCAAAATACTAAAGCTAATGCTGGAGACTTCAGCTCCCAGTAGTAACAAAGTAGATTCTATCAAATTAACTCCCCTGACAATTACAAGTATAAACACTGGACAAATATTAAAAAATAAATTTTTGATGGCACTGAAGAGTTTCCAAAACCAGCAATAACTGAAAATAATTTTTGCGATGACAAAGGAGAACCACAAGAAAGTGACTCAAATTTTCCTCTCTTTTCCCATAACGGCACTTCCCAGTTTTTTCACGTCATGAAGGAGAGAGATCAGGCAGAAGGCAGCATCCCATCAGGGCCTAGAAGTTAGAAGTTGTATTTGGGGTATGTCAGAAAATTGAAAGGAAGAATTCCAGAAAAAAGGGAGAGCGACAGACAGGCCAGCCTCAAAATCTGGGTGGAAATGTTCCTCAAATTACTGCTGACTCCTTAACTGTACATGCCAGGGGTAAAACTTTAAGGATCTCATGTTAAAAACATCAGCTGGAAGACTCACAGATCTGAGGAGAGACCTTTCAGGAACTCCCCAACATGGAGAGTCAGCGGTGAGTGCTTGCCAACTCATGTAAACAAGCTAAACACTTTCAGCTTCCCATTAGGCGGCAAAGAGAGTTATGCCTTATGTGTAAGGAACACGCTCTGGAACCAAGATCTATGTGTCAGCACTAAGGGCCAAACCAAAACAGACCCACTCAAACAAACTGCAAAGCACATCCATTCGCAAAATGTCAGTGATCCACTGGCAATTCAATTCACTGCTAGAAAATCAACTCAATAATTTTTAGAGAAAGATAACAGAATCCAGAATACCTACACTGTATCATTAACAATGTCCAGTACACGGTAAAAACAAACAAACAAACAAACAAAAACAGTAAGAATACTACACAGCCAAGTAAATAGTCCAGGTAAATAGTAACGTAAAATTCGAGGGAAAAACAACCAATATTAACATACCTACAAGTTACCCAGATTTTGGGATTAGCAGACAACAACTTTAAAATAATTCTATGTATCTTGAAGAATCTATATGACAAATGGATAAAATAGATAAGATAGTCGTAATGATGAAGAATTTCAAGAGAGCTATGGAAGCTGTAAAAAATAGAAATTAAACGGGAAATTCCCTATATTTAAAATACAATACCTAAAATAAAAAAAATTTTAGATGAGGTGGACAGAATATATAACACAGCAGAATAAAAAAAAATCAGTGAACTTGAAGACAGATCAGTAAAAATAATTCAATCTAGTCACAGGTAGAAAAACAAAGCAAAATAAATAAACCACAACAAAACTCCAGAGCCTAATGACCAGTGGGCCACTATCAGGTAGGCAAACATAAAAGTAATTTGAGTTCTAGAAGAAAAGAAAAGAGAGAAAGAGAGAATAGGGCAGAAAACCTATATGTATTTGAATGAATATTGGACAAAATGTTCTTACTTTAACCAAAAACATCAACTCACATATCCAGAAAACCACAAACACAACAACAAAAGCCACACTTAAGTACATCATGGTCAAACTGCTATGATAAAACTGTCAGTGATAAAAGGAAGAATCTTATAAGTAGCCAGAGAGAAAAAAAAAATAACAAAATAGTTTTCTTATTAGACACAATTTAAACCAGACAACGGAGCTGAACCTCTTTCAGATACTGAAAAAAAAATGCCAACATAGAATATTATATCTAGTAAATATATCTCCCAAGAATTGATACAAAATAAAGATATTTCAAGTAAACAAAGGCTTAGAAAATGTGTTGCCAGCAGTGCCGCAGTGTAAGAAGTGCTAAAGAAAATTCTCCCCACTGAGTCAAAATGACGTCACGGTGAAATAAGGAGCTACACGAATGGATGCAGATAAGTGGATATTGTAAACATGTGGAAATATTTTCTTAATTATTTCCTGTGTTTTAAAAAGTATAGCATTTAAATATGTTAACATCTTTTCAGGCCAGACTTGGTGGCACATGTCTGTAATTCGAGATCTTGGGGATTACAGGCATATAAGCAGGAGGATTGGTTGAGCCTAGAAGTTTGAAATCAGCCTGGACAACATAGTGAAACTCCATCGCCACAAAAAATTAAAAAAATTAGCCGTGTCTGTAGTCCCAGCTACTCGGTCAAGCTGAGGTGAGAGGATCACTGTGCTCTGGAGGCTGAGGCTTCTGTGAGTCGTGATTGTGCCACTGCTCTACAGCATGAATGATAGAGCAAGGTCTGTCTCAAGATTAAAAAAATAAAAATAGGCTGGGCACGGTGGCTCACGCCTGTAATCCCAGCACTTTGGGAGGCTGAGGAGGGCAGATCACGAGGTCAGGAGATAGAAACCATCCTGGCTAACATGGTGAAACCCCGTCTGTACTAGAAATACAAAAAAATTAGCTGGGCATGGTGGCAGGTGCCTGTAGTCCCCGCTACTCACGAGGCTGAGGCAGGAGAATGGCGTGAACCCGGGAGGCGGAGCGCCACTGCACTCCAGCCTGGGCGACAGAGAGAGACTCCGTCTCAAAAATAAATAAATAAATAAATAAATAAAATAAATAAAAATAAATATTTTAAAGTATTTGTTGCTTTAAAACATTGTTTAAATGTAAAATGTTTAAAATGAACAAAAGCAAAAGCAATGTAGTTAGAGCTTTATAACAAATGTAAAAGTTAAATATAGGACAATATTTGTACAATAATTTGCAGTTGTTATAAGATTCTTACATTAAACATACAGTGGCATAATGTTAACTTAGTAACTTAGTGTCGACCATGATAAATTAAGGTTCTTCTGAGAGAAAAGAGAGCAAAAAAAAAAAAAAAAAAAAAAAAGGAGCATAGTTCAAAGCATAGTTAATAAAAGAGACTAAATGCAGCATTTGAAGTTACTTGATTAACCAAAAAGATAGCAGGAGAAAAGGAGAAAGACAACAAGGGGCAGAGGGTAAAAAGAGAACAAATATCAAGTCTTTAAGTATAAACTTAAGTTGTTACATTTATATATCAATAGTTACGTTAAATGTTAATGGGCTTGACACTGGACACTGCCACTGAAAGAAAGAGATTTTCAGAATGATTGAAAAAGCAAGGTCAACTATGTAGTATTTATTAGAGGCATATTTTAAATATAAAGGCACAAAAAATGTGAAGGCTAAAAGTATGGAAAACATTATCATATAAACACTAAATGTAATCAACCTAGTATGGCTATATTAATATCCAGGAAAAGAGAAGCTCAGGATAAAGAAGTTCATTATATGAATAGAAAAGGTAAATACATCAAGAAGATATAATAATACAATATTAAGCCGGGCGCGGTGGCTCACGCCTGTAATCCCAGCACCTTGGGAGGCCGAGGCGGGCAGATCACAAGGTCAGGAGATCGAGACCATCCTGGTTAACACGGTGAAACCCCATCTCTACTAAAAATACAAAAAATTAGCCTGGCGTGGTTGCGGGCGCCTGTAGTCCCAGATACTCGGGAGGTTGAGGCAGGAGAATGACATGAACCCGGGAGGTGGAGCTTGCAGTTAGCCGAGGTCGTGCCACTGCACTCCAGCCCAGGCAACACAGTGAGACTCCATCTCAAAAAAATTAAAATAAAATAATATAATATTAGAGGTTCAAAATATATGAAGCAAAATAGAACTAAAGAGAGAAACTGACAAATTCTTTCATAGTTGGACATTATAACATCATTCACTTTGTAATTGTTAAAAGAAGTAAAACAAATCAAAAAAGTCAATAGAAGGCATTATTGTCAACTTGACTAACTGATGTTTATAGGATCTATATGCAGCAAGGACAAATACATATTATTTTCAAGTGTACATGCAACAGTCATAATGTAGACCATATACTGTGCCACAAAACAAGTCTCAATAAATTTAAAAGGACTGAAGTTATGCAGAGTTTGCTCATAACAGAATTGTATTAGAAATCAATGAAAATGAAATGTTTTTAAAATCTCCAACCATTTGGAAATTAAGCAAGGAACTTCTAAAGAAATCCACAAGTCCAACAGAACTCTCAAGAAATTAGAACCTGAAGCAGGATAACTATTCTGCCTAGTGATGGGAAGTATAACACAAAAATGAAAACTTCCTGCCAATTCATATCAGAAAGTTGAGTCAGTATAGTGGAGAAGAAAATTGAAACCTTCTGAGGATGCACATAAATATGAGATGAAGAATTAAGTGTGGTAAAAAGACACAGAATGAGACGTGCCTCTTGCCCAGGATCACACATGAAGTCAAAAGAGTCTTCTAAATTCCAATTTGAGGAACTGACAATTTTTGAAAGAACCAAAGTTTACACTTCTCCAGGGCTTGTGTTACACCATTTCTCCCTGAAGAAGTTGGAGGGCCAACGAATTATTCATGATTTTATGTTTAGTTTTGAGTCAATTATCCAAATTTTTAGAAAAAAAAATATGTTTTTTTCTTCTTTTAAAAATTGCTTACTCTGAACAGCTTTGTTGATCTATAATTTACATATTATAATAGTCAACATTATGCGTGCAGCTTGATGATTTTTACTAAATTAGCAGAGCTGTGTAACCATCACAATACAATTTTAGAGCATTTCGGTCACCTCCCACAAGATTCTGCATGCTTGATCACCAGTCAATCCCCACTACCCACCCCCAGCCCCAGGCCAATGCTGCTCTGTCAGAGTCTGTAGAATTGCTATTTCTAGACATTTCATATGAATGAAAACACATGATATGTGGAATTTTGTTCCTGGCTTCTTTCACATAGTGTGCTTTTTTGGGTTCATCAATGTTGTAATGTGTGTCTCTTTAACTACTTGATGTGTTATTTACGTTTCATAGGCATTTCCTTCCACAAAGAAAACTTCTAAGACTAACATGAATGTTTTATATAGAAGTCTTTTACTTCAAAAATGTACTAAGGTCAAGAAGAAGGCTAGGGTGTCTGCTCCTAAAAATTTTATTCAACATTTTACTAATGGGTCAAGCCAGTGCAATAAAGCAAGAAAAATAAATGCCATATGCATCTCACCTTATAATAAAAATGAGTTTAAATCTTTTCCAAGTATTTTTAAAGGAGGCTTTAAAAGTCAAAGGTTTAATTTTCTTAAAGCATCATAATTTTTTTTCTTAAGACATAGTCATCCACATTTCTTCCTAAGTATAATGTCTTCAGAGTTGCCAATTTAGAAAAAAAGGATAGATAAAATATTATTTAAATATCTGTGCCCATAGGTATGACTTACAGTGGGGGTCTGAGTAAAGAAATATGCTTTCAGAGTAATGGCAGCAATTTGCTAAGTGTTATCTTCATGGCCTGAAGAAGAGCATTTTGCGCTCACCCCTGACGATCACCGGCCTCCTGTAATATCCAAGTTCCCAGCGCTCAGCCCTAAGAGGAGGATTAAAGGGGCACTCCCTGTGCCAGCCACTCTGCTGGGCCCTGCACTTGCCTTCAGGTAATCCCAGAGATCTTCCAGAACAGTGAGGCCCCTGGAGAAAGAGGAGAGTTAAATATGCTCCTCAATAATGCACTTCTACCCTGGTGTTTCCCAAACTGTCCAGAAAACATGGGTTTGCAAGTTGACATCTGTTTTCTGGCGGGGGGCGGGAAATGACTTTTTTGCCCAAGTAATGCTGGTTAAACAACTTAAGAAGATCTCTCTACCATAAGGTCTCTCAGAATCTCTAACACGAAAAAGGGCTTTATAAGTCCCCAGTGAGGTCTAGAGAACAATTTCTTTCCCACCCTTTTTTTTTTTTTTTTTTTTTGAGACTGAGTCTTGCTCTGTCGCCCAGGCTGGAGTGCAGTGGCGTAATCTCAGCTCACTGTAACATCTGCCTCCCAGGTTCAAGCACTTCTCATGCCTCACCCTCCCAAGTAACTGGGATTACAGGCACCTGCCGCCACGCACAGCTAATTTTTGTATTTTTAGTAAAGATGGGATTTCACCACGTTGGCCAGGCTGGTCTCGAACTCCTGACCTCAAGTGATCCGCCCACCTCGGCCTCCTAAAGTGCTGGAATTACAAGCATAAGCCACTACACCTGGCCTTTCCCACTCTTCTTTACCCGTATGTGCTATCTTAGCCCATACATCCTATTTCCATGGTGTTGGAAAATGACAATGGACAATTATAATTCATAAAATATTTTTTGGCCGGGTGTGGTGGCTCACGTGGGCAGATCACCTGAGGTCAGGAGTTCAAGACCAGCCTGGCCAGCAGGTGAAATCCCATCTCTACTAAAAACACAAAAATTAGCCAGGCATGGTGTTGGGCACCTGTAATCCCAGCTACTTGGGAGGCTGAGGCTGGAGAATCTGAAACCCGGGAGGCGGAGGTTGCAGTTAGCGAAGATCGCACAGCTGCACTCCAGCCTGGATGATGAAGCAAGGCTCCATCTCAAAAATAAAATAAATAAAATACAATAAAATAATCTTTTAACAACTACAGGAATCGCAAATCAAAGTTTGGGAAGCATTCCTGTGTTATTTTGCTTTTAGTAGTGGGTTAGCTGTTGGTTTATGGTGTTTCTTAGAGGATGAAGGAAGTATCAAACAAACTGCTCTTTTAAGCAGCTTATTCAAATATCCCTAGAGTCGGACTGAAGAAGCAGTTCCTTAAGTGTTCCCAATAGTGTCTAAGGCCCCCTTCACTCCTCTCTCATGACCCCAGGGAGTTCCCTGACTCTCTCACCATGTCCAAATGATGCCTTAGGATGTTATAAAGTAGAGCGTTCAATTCATCTTTCCGGAAGTGGCTAAACCCAACTGCCCAGGTGAGTTGATGACTGCCCCAGATTTTTACCCACAAGGTGCCCTGTAAGGCCCAGAGGTTCATATGCCAATTAACCAACCCAGAGCTCTGAAGGACATTTGAATGCTTTCCGTGTTAATACACGAGAGCTCTATCACAATGCCCCAGAGCTGTACAGCAGACGATTCTGCTCATCTGTGTGCTGCCTCTGCTACGTGGGACCACCCGGGTTATTGCTTCTTCATGCACGCAACTGCACCTTCATTTGCATTACCTTTTATTTAAGCTGTGTGTTATGACATGAGATCAGATGAAGGTTTTCCTCTCCAGAGCACCTCTTGTACTCTGCATCCAAGAATCTTAATTTTAAGACTGAATTCAGCAATTTTATTTAGAATTCATACACTCTTTGTTTTGCTACAGCTGTCTCCATTCCCCCTGCTGGGTGAGAAAGCTGTGCTTTCGTTGCTTGGAGAATGTTTCAGGCACTCACATGCAGGCGTGTTGGTGTGCCTTTGTCAACATCAGTGAAAAACTTTCCAGACTTCATGCACATTTTTATTAGTTTCCTTCCTTCATCAGTGATCTGCAAAAGCTAAATTAATAGTCGTCAGTATTACCTTCTCAGTTCAGATTCCTTCTCATGCTGAGCAAACAGGAAAGTAGGTGCTTTCTGGGCTGTCTGAGAATTCCTCATTTGGGGATTCTGAGATATGACTGTGTCTGCTAGAGCAGAGTAGGTCAATCTCACTAAAAAGCAATTGATGAGGTAAAGCATTGGGAGAGAAGTCCTTAAAAAGCAGTAAACACTCAGATTGCTTCTCTATAAAATGAATTCTAGTCTACATAATTTTAATTTGAATTTTCCGTGATTTTTATCATTGGAATAGATTGAACATGAACTCTCAAATTAGTTTTCCTAAATGCTTAAGGTCTAGTTCAATAACAGTTTGTTCAAAAATATAACAATCCTCCATATGCAAATCATCTTATTGACAAACAAATTATTCTCCTAGGATTTATGGAGCTGTACAATATTCCTGGTGGGAGGGACATGTCAGTGTAATTCTCAAAGTCCTGTGACATTATAGAGCCAGTAGAACCGAATAGCTACAAGTGAACATAATAAGTGTGTTTGTTAATTCATTCATCATCAATTTATTGTTTCATTGAGAATCAATTATTGAATGCTGTGTTTAAGATTTTGTTGTAGGCCTGTCATTATGGGAAAGGAAGATGTGTAGAAACAGATATCAGAATTCCAGTGTCACTGGGCAAGGTTCTGGGACCAAGTAACTGATGGATGCATCGACTTCTCCAACGGGAAATGAATTTCCTGGTGTGGTCATCGGATGGTGTGCAGCCCACACGCACCTTGTGCTCCTCCCTCCAAGGTGACACCTGCCCACCCTACTGGCTCCTGCCTGTCCACCTGACCTGCTTCAGCCACTGAGATGGCAGCCGGTGTGATCTGAGCAGAGGCACTGGCTGTGCTCTTGTGGTTTGAGGCTCTTGCTCATTGACCATCTGCCATGAGGAAAACACGCTCTGGGGAACCACTGGCTCCAGAGCAAGACAGACACAGAGCAGACTCCCCTGGCACTAATGCAGCAGGGTGGTTCTCCAGCCTGAGACCCGTTGCCAAGGGACAAATGCCTGTTGTTTCAGGCCTAAGAGGGCTTTGTAAAATTCTTATTTGTAACATAGAATCACGAATACACCTGACATAATGATGTTCCCTGGGGACACAAAGGTTGCTGTATTCTACATTGGGAGAGAGAAATAGATGCAAAGATGATGACAACAACATAAGCTGACAAGTATTTGAGGGCTGTCTGCATCCAGGCTCTGCTGTGAGTGCTTTAAGCACAGTGGCTGATGTACACCTCAGCAGCCCTGCAAAATAAACACGACTCCTTCCATCTGAACTCTATTGCTGCTGAACTCCAGGTCAGGCCACACAGCAGGCCAGGATTGGAAGCCAGGAGTGGATTCCTGAGCTGCCTCCTAACCACGAGACCGGGGTGGACATCTCCACCCCAACTGCAGAGAATGCATGGTTCCCTCCAGGAGAGGCCGGGCTGCACTGGCCAGTTCTACCAAGGGCCAATGGCTGAGGCTTGTGCCCTGCACACTTGGAACATTTACAGTTCCTACGTATCATATAGAATGTGGGCACATGTGTATAAATTTATATTTGCATCAATTTATCTGTCTAGAAATAGGAAAGTCTTTTTGCAGCTGGCATGAAAATGAACAAATCTTTTCTTGCTGCCAAATAGAATTACACGTTCAGCCCCTTGTATCACCTCTCCATCAACTGTGGTTGTGTTTCTTAGGCATGAGGTGATAATTGAACGCATGTGGATGACTGTCATGCTATTTGAAATGTTTGTCTGTGTCTATGATATGCTGTTACTTATGTCCGTGGCTGTATAAGTGTTAATCCTTTCTAAAGAGAACACAGTTACCCCACCCCCAGTCAAGGTACTACTTATTTTGCTATTGAATCTGTGTCTAAATATCCAAAATCTAATGACAAATTGAGAGAATTTGTGGCAAACTTAAAAATAAATGTTTCACCTTCAGCTTCAAAGAAACTGTTATTAGTCGCGTGTTGAGTCCTCTGTGTAACTGCCTTAATTCTGCCAGTTACTTTACTTTTGTGGTCACAGCCCAGGCAGGCCTGGCCTCATCATTCTCTGTTCTGAAACTTCTCTGGGTGCTGCGTTGCAGACTTGGTTCTAGCTCTGAAATGCAGCTCTGCTATTTGTTATACTTTGGGAACCAGTGTGAATTAAAACCATCCCTGGAAGGTTGTGCATCGAACCAGGAAGGAATGAATAACTTCCATCAGACATCCCTATATTTTATGTCAAGCCTCTGCCATGTCGTCTGGAAGAAAATCCGTTTAATGAATGCCATTCTCAGGAGCTAGGCGAGGCTCCCGTGCTAGACAGGGTTTGATACCTGAGGTCGGAACCACAGCTGAAAACATGGCCAGGGATCAGACCCCGGCGAAATGGACAGGACGCCGCACCTGTGTGGCTGGGGTTCACGATGAGGTAACGACAAACCATGGCTTTGGGGCCATCCTGTTACAGTTTCATTTGCTCCCGATGTAGCTGCTTAGGTCAGCCCTCATCCACCATCCAGTCAAGCTCCATGTCTCTGATTCCGGCAGACATTCTGCACTGAGCACTGCCCAGAAAGGATGGGATCCGGATGACCTCATACCCACACACCGCATTTGAAAGAACCAAGGCCTCAGCCCTCTTTCCACTTTGCTTCCATTAGTTGCAAATCCCCCTTGTCCTTTTTAATTTTTAATTACCATTGTCTGTTCACCTTTGTTTTACCCATGACATCTTCAATTTAAACATTATCAGAGAGGTTGATGTGAACAGTTTTCTTTTCAGCTTAAGTGACTGCAGCTCGTTTAGCTGTTAATTATGCAGGGAGGTTTGCATGGCTGAGGCTGGTAATTTGAATATGCTCTTGATGTCAGGGCCGTGTCTGGGCGGCTGAGCTTGTAAAAGGATTATGATGATGTATATATGGTTCATGGCTAAGTGGGCTAATGAAAGTACCTCATTTAATCAAACACAATTAATTAAATTAACTTATGATATTAACCCATCTTTTCGTGCATGTATAATTTATATTAATTGATTTGCTGCATTCGAGTTGACCAATCAGGTGAGTTGCTGGCAGCCTAAGGACTAGGGAGGTGTCATTAGCATTACTTTGATGCAAACCATAATTGATGGGTCAGTGTGTTTTAGGGATGTAGCGAAAGCTTTGCTAATTGTCATAAGAAGTTGAAATTGATTGTGTCTGCATTAGTACATAAATTTAAATTGATTAATGTTTTGTTCTAAAATTAATGTCCATTCTGGATGGGTGATACAATGCTTTATTTATTGGATTCATTAATGCAGTCTAAGGAAAAAATAGTGTTGAATTTAGGTAACTGAGGGTAGATCGTTAGGAGTGAGTTCAGTGGAACCATCGCAGAGACCACAGCGTCCGACGCACAGGCTGTGCTTCCAGCTGGCAAGAGCCCTGCTCTTTAAAAATGTCTGAGCATGAAAGCGTCTACTGAGACCATCTACGTTGAGCATTTAATGAAAGCTCCTTTAAAGACAATTACATTGGAAAGCACCTTTACTGTGGTGAACCATGTGGGGTGCTGTGTACGGGGGTCATGTTCTAGAAACATGATCACTTTCTGGCTGAGGCTTGGATGCTCAACGTCATCCCAGTTTATATCAACCTCCCCTACGAAAAAAGAAAATGCTCTCAAACTTGCTTAAATTGCAATTTATACTTTACAACCAATTGACAGAGATCATGAAATCTGAAATCACAGACGCTTTATTAGAGCGTAGAATTTAAGCCTAGGCTGCGTTTTTCATAGACGCTCTTATGGAGTGACTTTTAATCTGAAGATTCTCTAGTTAATGTGATTTGGGACCTGCGTGTGTTTATGGTTTCAAACTGGCATTTAATTCGGTGGACTTTCCTAACCTGACATCTAATATTTTAAAGAATAATTGCTAAAAACCACTTGCCTTAGTAGCAAAAATATGCATTTACATTATTACTAAAAACAGAAATGCATTGAGAGTGAAGGGAGAGTCAGAGATCTACTGAAAAAATAGTTTAATTCATTTATAACTCCTTTTCTTACCAAGGAAAGCTTAACATCTGCTTCTTATAAACTAATTTAAATAGAAAATGTGTAATGCATCCTTTTACCAAATGGCTCTTTTTTATTGATGGAATAAAGCAGTTTGGCTGTTTGGTTTTTACTACAGTGCATTCATGCTCTTAGAAATGAGATATCTCTGTTTTCCCAAGGAAACATTTTGAACTTCACACGCTAGAGAGATTAGATATCTCTCTTTGCTGTCTTATGAAGTATGTAAAGTATTATTTACAGACAGTTTCCTGAGTCTGAAACAGTTGAATTATATTCAAATATCACTCCATGTGGTGGCACTATGGAGTCACAGACAGTAATTGCTTCTCTGAGAGCAACTTCTTCTTAACTTTTGTGATTGTGTTAATGGATGTGTTGCACTTGTTTTCTATTGTCAGATTTTAAGGACGGCAATTCAAAACCAAGTCCTATTATTCTGAGACAGCAGTGATGAGCTTTGCCATGGCTGCGGTTGTATGTGCTGTGTGGGGAAATGAAGTTCTTATTACTTGTTTAAATTATGTTTAGTGCTTCTGTTTTATATATCCTAGAATTATACATGCCTCGTATCTGCTTTATGCATAAAATACATTTGTATATGTGTAAGCTTATGAAACAGCCAGCAGAAAACAGGCTTGGATCAGAATATTCTCACGTTCTGTTTTTCTCTTCAAAATGAAAAAGAGAATTCACTGTTTATTCTGGAAATATTACAAATGAAATCTCCTCTCTCTTTTAAGAAAGTGATTTCCTTAAGACACACGATATAGAAAAACAGCTCCTCTCCCTAATACTGGATTATTTTTCAATGGTTAATGGAACTTGAAACAACGGAAAGCAAGCTGGTGGGAAGACAGCAGAGGGCTGTGCGATGTCAATACAGTAATATTTTAGGAAAACAACTGCAGAGATAGCTTTAGTTTTACGATGTGAAAGCTTATAGCATGATCACTTAAAAATTTTAGCTGTCTCTAAAATTGTTATTGTGCTGTTGCTGCTTTTGATGTTATTTTAAAGCACAAAAGGAGGAAAACTGGCTGTAGACATATTCGTGCGTATTGGCAAGGGCAGAATCCAAATGAATATCTCAGGAAACATGGTCTTAAATTTATTTGCTGGCTTTTCTTAAGGTTGAGAAGGTAACAAAGATAGTGATTTAAAATAATATTGTCTTAATTTAGCAGTTATGTGAATGGGTCACAGATGTTCTAAGAGAAAATTAACATTGTTTTGTTAAAACAGAAAAGCTTAAGTCTATGCAGAATGTGGCGGCGGTTGGAATAATTATTTTGTTAATCAGGTAGTGGTTTATACCGAGTCATACCAGGGCTCTCTGTAGATGTGGCGTTTCAGGGAGCTAGGCTGGGAGGCCGAAGGCTGAGGAAGGCAGGGATCCCTGGCTTCCAAGCTGCTCCACCATTGCCTGGGTGGAGACGGGAACCTGAGTCCCTGGACGAAAGAACAGAGAGATGCTGTGCTTCCCTCCTGCTTCAGACTGGCCTGGGAGCCAGCGCTGGTTTTTGTTAGGAATTGCATTTCTGAATAATCATTCTCTGTTCATCTTCACGCTCCCCGACTGAAAGGCTGCTGTTCTGTGTCTGAGACCCCAAGTAGGGTAATCCTGCCAGCAGTAGGTGTCACTGCAGTCAGTAAGAATTATTTCAGAGAGTCGCTAAAGAACGGGAAATGATTTCTAAAGTCCAAAAGAAAGAATTATCATAAAATGCTGGCAAGGTAGAATGGGAATAGTTTTATAGCTTGTTGTCTTGAATATTAAGTTATTACAGTTTTAATGATTGACTGGAAATAAAACCACCATTGAAATCCTTTTCGATTTCTTGAAGCCTGATAGGGACAAGCAATGTTTTCTGTCTACATCCTAGAAACCACACGACAACAGCTCCCCTGCAAGATCAAGCATTTCTTTTACGAGTTCTCTTCTTCCTGGGAGTGTCCAACCTAGTATGCCAAGTGAGTTTATCACTTATCAAAACATATTTGTGATCCAAGTACTGCAAAACTGTTGAGGGCTTTGGGTAAGACATTTTCCATGCACCTTCAAGAGCCCATTCCATAGTCACTTTATTATATATACATATGCATAAAAAGTTTTCAGAGAGGGAAAAAAATCTCTTTTAAGAGGTGGTTTGCCCCACTAGGTGTTTACTTTTAAGGCTACTTCATGAATATTTGCAAGAATTTTTTGAATACTGCCTGCACACACAATGCTATAGAAGATCAAAGTCATTATTCATGTCAATTTTATTGTTGCCATATGGGGTTACTAAAGAATGCTAAAAGTGCACTTTTATCTTTCACGTTAGACTCCCAGGTATAGACAACAATGATACAGTCTAATAGTCATTTCGATTTTGTTTCATATAAATAGATATTTTGCCCATAGGCTATCAACCTCTTCTTGGTTTATGTTTCTTAATGCACGAAGGATAAAGATTTTATAACTCAGCTCTTTTAATTTACACAGCTTTATTTTGGTCCTATTTGTCATTTGCTTCGATAAAATAGTGTACAGTTAAGGCATCAGATCTCTTCTAGTGATGTTATCAGGACTTGATTTTTTAAGTGATCTGTGCAAGATGAACTAGGTTTTGTCAGAAGTTGCTTTGCCTTGGATATATGTAGAGTTTATTCAAAAATATTTTAAAAGAATGTATTTTGTCCTCAGACAGGCAGGTAAGTCTCTGAAATGACCTGTTCTTCCCCATAAACGAAATCTCTTAATTCTGTTGTGTTTTCCACCCTATCAAAAACAGTTGGAGAAGGTCTGACCCCCTATCTGACCTTCGGAGTGGTGTAATGTGGGATCTTATGACAATTCTATGGGAAAGGACAATTACCTATCAGAAAAGGCTGGCATTGCTGAATTCCAATCAAATAGCAAGCGGACAGGAGTCTTCATATGACCATTACTTTAAAGTTGCTAATGGAGTTACTGTTTCCTATCAACTTTTGTGTGTGCACAAGGAGCATACTGTAAAAACATACACTTGTGCCTCAAATATATTTGAATAAATCAATAACCAAGAAATAATTACATAAAATTAAACATTATGCATAAACACATAACCTCCCAGAAAAACGTAACTTGTGTTTTAATCTATACTATATATTTTAAGCTAAAATAAATATTTGATTTCTCTTAACACTTTCATTTTAATTGATATATTGTGTTTTAAAATAGAATGCTTTCATAGATTAGGAACATAAATTTCATGTTTAATATAAGATGCTCTGCTATAGGAATCAAATTTTGCATTTTGCACTTTGCATACGGACATTAAATCAAAGCTCACAATCCAGTGATTTCTGCAGTGGTACATTTTTATTATCACTTAAACTCTTTGCTTGGATATGCAGTCTACGCAATGGGACCTGCTGTAATCGTTTTCTTATCAGCTCACCTAGTGGGGAAGGTCTTTATTTCTCAGCTATGAAGAACGAGACATGAGGACAGTTAAACTTAGGGGAAGGATTTCATTTCAATGTGTTGATAATAATGCTATGATTAACTAGCATAGCTTAAATAGAGTAGGGATAGTTTTAAAACTGCCCTTCAGATTATTTTCTCATGAGTGGTTAACCCTGTAATATTTATAACCCTGGAGTCTCGATATAACCTTGTGCTTCTTGTATTTCTAGCAATTGATTTTTTTTTTTTTTTTTATCATTTGTGGCAAAATAAGCTAAGCCCAATGGATTTTAAGCATGAGAACATATCAAGTCAATGATGCCTATTGCCTTCATAGGCATTAAGGTCTCAGGGTCATGAAGCTTCCAGAGCCTCTATCTCATGTTTTTTTTTTTCTCAGTTTATGGAGAAGAGACGAGGGTTAAAGCTAGGCTACTCTTAGCATTAAAAAAAAAAAAAGGTTGTGTAATAAAATGTAAAATAAAATTTTAAAAAAATTTTAAAGAAAAGGTCTTTACTTTAGAAATTTTAAAGAAAAGGGCTTTACTTTAGAAATGTCATTTTTAAATGCCTCCTGCAAAGATGACTATAATCTGTAGTAGAAAAAAACACCCACAAATACACAGTACACACTTGGAAAAGTTACAACCAACAATGTTGCCATTTCACTGTTATAAAAATGTATTTTGCATTTTAATTATTTGATATTTGATATTATTACTTTCACAAATATTAGTTTAAAAATAAGAGGTGTGCAAAATTCCACAATGCCAATGATAGCATGGAACTTATGCATTCCTGTATTAAATGTATACACACAGCCCCCAAACATATGGGATTGGCACAATAGCAGTTCAACTATATTTCTAGTCATTGTTATGGAATTTTGGAATACAGTCCCTAACTTACAGCTGCTGCAACCAGTATGATAGTAAACTACACTCCTGCATCTGCCAAAATGTTATTTCACTTTGTCCTTGGTCTCATGCACTAATTTTGTGAAGAAACCACAACATATTTGACTGCTTTGGTATTTTCTTAATAATGTCATGCTAAGGGTTAAAGTTGTCAACTGTTAAGATTTGGACTGAAGTGCTTCTAACACACATAATCATGTCTGTACATATGATAACCATTTTGGATGAGGTAAAATTGCCGAGAAGAAGTCACATTGTTTTTGTGTATGTGTTGGTGCACCTAAAGACAGGGACGACACTTTGGCTGTTAATAAAATTTGAAATACGTACCTCGAAATAATTCCAAGATAAAAAATAATTATTATCCTAAGACAAAAATGTTAATATTTAAAATTGAATTTGAACAAAAATTAGTAATGGGGGGTAGATGTATATTTATGAACCTTTTGGAAATATTTCATATTGACATTTTCTATGATATTATAGTCTCTATGATATGTCTATTACAATTCATTAATTTTTAGACACATGCATAAAAAACAGAATTGTTAAAAGTAATATTGGGTTAGCATAATACCCAGGAAGGCTTGTTTCTATTTCTATGGATCGTGGGAGAGAACAAAGACAGAAGTGATTAACCCTGCGTGTGAAAATTGGTTATCTGTATAAATTGGCCCCAAAGGAAAATTTTCCACATAGGTTTGCTTGGTCCTTGACATGATCCCATCAAAATCATAGTTGCCCCCTTGTCACATTACTTTAGAAGGGTGCGCTTAAGAAAGGGAACAGGTGCCCATGTGTATTGATCAGTGGTCCTGGTAAAAGGCTCTTATTAGATGTCGAAGGGTACCAGGAAGGTGTGAGAAATGGAGGCGAGAGGGCAGGACAGGTTATTGATGATGGTAATAACGGAGCACATGGGGCTCCGACACCGCAGCCGTAAAGTTGGCCAGATGAGCACATCAGTGGAGATATGTTGAGGGGAAGAGACAACATGAAGAAGTATGGAGAGCAGCTTCCTACCTGGCAGAGTTATTAAAGTTCATTGAAGGAAGATGAACTGTTTCAATATGTTAAACACTCGAGGCTGTTCAGAGAGAGTTGCTGTCACAAGAAGCGCCATTGTTTGGGGAGCTTTGTGTTCTGTTTTGTTTTTTTCTTTCTTCTTTTGGAAATTTGAGTTTGTTTTCACACCAGCACAACCTCTGTACCTTAGCTCTCAGCACAAGCTTTGGAAAAGCAAACACACAAAGCCTGTCTGCAGGAACTTGGTAAGCCTCTAATTTCTAAAAGTTGCCGCTCAACTTGTGAGTCAACAAGAACATTAGGTTAACGGTGCTGCATATTTTTAAATATTAACGTACTCATTCGCGTGCTATGATGTCTTCCTCAGCCAGCTTCACTGAGCACACACCACTGCCAGATCATTGGATTCACACACGCTGAGGCTTCAATGGCTCAATGTGGGTTGAAGATGCAGTGGTGGAGAAACAACATTTAACCAACATAATTTGGAGGCAGAATATGCCATTTTAAATTACCCTAAAGTAATTAATTTTGAAGCCACAAAAATTAGGAAAAATAATCCTATATTTTTGCTGGAGTACACACAGCTCTAAGTAAGAGAGAGGCAATTCTCAATATACATTTTGCTTCAGGGTTAAACTTGCTTCCTCTGTGGAAAGGTCACGGCAGGATCCAATGTTTTTAATCCTACTACCGTGTAATGACATTTACGGGATGTTTGCAAATGTATACTAAGCTGCCCTGTTCAGAGCAGTGTTTTATTGTAGCACCTCGATTAGACCTGCCTGCTACCTTTGGCATCCATGTGAAGTCACATCTAGGCATGAGGAAGAGAACAAGAGAGGCAGCATGTTGGGGGTCCTCACCGGGACTGGAGCAGATGCCACTGGGCCCTTCTAGGAATTCTTTGGTTCTGTTCAGTTCTGGTTCCCACCGTGTGATGAAAAGCAACTCAACAAACCTATTCACCTTTGTGGGTTTCCAGAATAAAAAACTGTCTTATGAGAAACTTGGTTAGTTCTGTGGTTTTTACTCATTTAAAAACTATGACATTTCCACAGTTACATATAACTGTATATATATAAGTCCCATATTCTTGCATAAAATTTGGTGTTTTATATACTATTCCTTCCTCCAAGTGGGCTGTCAGATTGATCCTGCCGTCGTCTCCCTTGAATGTGTATTTGTGAAATTACGTGCTGTGTTTTTTCACTCATACATGTGTTTTGACCAAGTTGGACAAAGAGTCATTCTAATTTGCAATCGAACTTGGTGGTTTTGTTCTTTCTGCTTTTTCTTAAAAGAGTATCTGATATTTGAAAAATAAGATAAAAATACTAAAACCATTTTGCGGAACATTGCTGGCCAGTTTAGACTCAAGATTCCTTAATTCCATTCAATCACTGAGAATCGGTCTAAGGTGCCTATTCCATGCTGGCCACAACCCTGTATAAATAAACCAATTTAACACCGTTTTCTGTCCTAACAAAAATAAAACGTGTCCCTGCTCAGTGAAGCCAAGAGCAGCAACTCTATTTAAAACAGGTTTGTCGCCGGCATTTCTTCCCTGCAGTATAGACGCGGCCTAAGAAGGGACCCCACACAGCAGCACGGAATTGTTTAATTAAGGCCCCAGCCAGGGGGACCAGGTGGATGAATCATCACCATTAAGCAGGCGGCAATTACCAGGTGGCGAGGGGGGCGCAGCGCACACAGACGGGTGGGGTGTGAGGCCCTGCGTGCGGCCAGGACAGGAGCGCAACCCTAGGCCCCTGCAAAACTGACTCCTTCAAGGAAGAAGCATCCGAAGGGTAGAATTCTTTTAAGTCTCTCAACAGGGAAAGCAACCGAGTGACAACACGAAGCAGTGATTTTGTTTGATGAAAGTATTCCTGTGTCACAAAGTACCCTTTCTACAGTGGGAGAACAGCGATGATTTGGGGAACTCGGCTACTCTCTAATTTGTTTCCTGTGTGAGTCTGTCTCCCTCTCAAGGTGGGAATCCCTCCATGCTCAGTACCAGGCAATGCCTGCAGAAAAGGGACGCTCATCTGGTGGGAGGGGGACACCTGCCAGGCCTCCCACCACTCTCTACCCCTAACCTGCCTTGTTCATCAGAGCGCTGGGCACCGCCAGGCGCATGTCAGAGCCTGGTTTGTGTACCCGTTCACACTCTGTCTCCCCTCACCAGCCGGGAAGCCCCACATTGAAGCTTCTGTAAATGATTTTTCAGCTAGAGACTCAGTGTCTCTAAGCCCAGCACATGGCAGGTGCCCAGCGAACCATCATCCCCTCTGCAAGGTAAACCAGCATGGTAGATGCAGCATCCCCCCTGCACAGATGGGAACTTTGAAACTCAGGCTGGTGTGCTGAAGGTCACACTCCTACTCTTTCATCTTCTGGTTTTAAAACTATCATTGTCTAATTCTGCATGCCCTACAGTAGTTCAAATCCAACTGGAGCCTGTACTTTGACCATGCCCTGGCCTTACTGGTTTGTGTGTTGCTTTGTCCTGTAACTATTGCAATACTGCTGCTTAAACACAATGCAAGGTTAGGTGATTTTATGCAATTTGTAATTAAAATCTTGGTTGCTCCCATAGACTGAGCACCGTTTAACAGATAGAAAGAAATACTAGAGCCGTCAGGCGTCCTTTCAGCTTCATTCTTTGCCCATTGTGCTCAGCACTTAGGCCAGGTGCTCAGCGTGCTTTGTTCTTGGCCGAATTGAATCCAAAATCTGCAAGAAGGTAATTTAAGAAACTTCAGAGAGTCTTGCAAGAATTTTACAATCATAGAGCAATTCCTTTTTTTCTCTCTAAATGTGACTTTTTAAAATTTTCTCAGGAACAAAAGGAGATATACTGCCCTTCCACCATGATTTTCAAAAATATAATATTTTAGATACAGAAAAACCTAAACGACTCTAACACACCTACTTTTAGTCGGAAGCACATATTCCCAGTCTCCGTTCACACACACGCAGGAGCACCCAGGCACACACACTTGCTTTTAGACACGCTGCTTTCCACACATCTCCAGCGTGCATTGCATGTTTCCTAAGAATCTCACCGTTGTTATCATTGCCTGCCTTAGTAAGTACTGAGGTCTCACCAAAGCCATCACTCATTGCTGTATTCTTCCCATGAACGTTACCTGCCATTCCCGAGTGATAAACACCACACACACAATGAAATGCTATGCTGCTGATGCAGGGGACTGGCTTTTGAAAGTATCAGAGCTGCAAAGCTAACAGAAATTCGCCAGAGCCTGTGAGGCAGTGGGAGGCGGGCAGATTCCTGGGGCCTGGAACTGTGGAAGTGTCTGGCGCCAGGGCCTGACCACATGGTACCTTCTTTAGATATTTTTAACCAATCCAACCTTGCTAGGGAACTCTGAAATGTTGTGCGTTTTTTGTTTGTTTGCTTTGGTTTTTTTTTTTTATTTTTTGCAAACTGAACCCCCAGTGGGACACCCATCCTGGGCAGCCCTCATTGTTGAGAAACAGAACCAATGAGTGAGAACTCGGTCCCTCGCAGACGTTCACAAACATCTGTCTTTCAACCCTAAAGAAATGTGTGGGTCTGAGCTACCTTGTGTGGAGATAGGTCTTTTTACAGTTTTGCCTCCTCTTGTACATGACATCATATCTCATTTCAGTAGTCCTAACACTTCTACTGAATGCAACAAGATAAATATGATCCCTCTGATTAAACCGAGAAGACCAGGTTTTCTACGGCGTTTATTTTCTGTGCTTGCTGCAGAAGGGAAACGTGACTTCTGATTCCAGACTTCACATACACCCAAGGTGGAAGTGGTCCTTCAGAGGAAAGGAGGGTGGGAGGGCCAAAAGACCTTTAAAGGAAAAAACACTCAGAAACTAAACCTTAATGTTGACATGGGTTCAAAAACAGACCACCCTCAAGAAGGAATCAGCTCCACGGGCATTTGGCATCTCAGAGTGTAAGGGCTCCCCAAGAAATCTGCCTCATTGAGGAGTGCGTCCTGCTCCACTCTGTGCCCTGATGGCTCTGCCTTTGGCCAGCACCCTGCGAGAGGGCACCTTGCCACGCAAACAGATGGTGCACCAGTGGACCTGGAGCTGGCTCCCAAGTGTTTCTTGAAGGCAACTTCCCAGCTAGAGACGGTCTTGTTTATTTGAATGGAGCTGTGCTTACAGACTGCATGGAATATTTGCCCACGCGCTCTAGGAAGGTTCATTTCATGTTTTTAATCAGCTGCTTGGAATGAAGATTGGACCAAGCACAGTAGAAGTGATGCTCAAAGAGTGGAAAGCAAAGTTCTCTGAGGCCCACCATGGCACGGGCCCCGCCTGCCGCCCCACAGGAGGATGAGTGGGAAGGCCCTTGGCTGCCTGCCCTTCCCCAGCTGGGGTCTCTCTCAGCACTTCAGCTTCTCTTGTTTCAGCCTCCGTGCTCCTGCTGGGCTGAAATGCCCAGGGAGGGGCCTCACAGGCCTCTCAGCTCTGACTCCCTTTCCTTTGTCTCCCCAGATGTGACCCTGGAAGGAAAGCACTCACCTTACAGATCAGCACCTGCTCTGTGCCCTGCTCTCTTGCAGGTAAATCAACTCTGCCCCTCCCACCAGAATCAGAATCATCCTTTCTACTGACAAACTGGCCCTTTCATTGTAGTTTCCCTCTTTAGTTTTTTTGTTTGTTTGTTTTTTTGACAGAGTCTCACTCTGTCATACAGGCTGGAGTGCAGTGGCACAATCCCGGCTCACTGCAACCTCTGCCTCCCGGGTTCAAGTGATTCTTCTGCCTCAGCCTCCCGAGTAGCTGGGATTACAGGTGCTCACACTACCATGCCTGGATAATTTTTGTATTTTTAGTAGAAACCGTGTTTCACCATGTTGCCCTGGCTGGTCTCAAACTCCTGACCTCAAGTGATCCACCACCTGCCTCGGCTTCCCAAAGTGCGGGATTACAGGTGTGAGCCATTGCACCCAGCCTTATTTTATTTTTTTGTAAGGTTAGACACAGGAGGAGAAAGATGGGATATATGGCATACACTTAAGGGAAATATTAGGATTAATGATATCAAGGATGATGCAATTTTTTTCTTTTGTTTTAGGGATTTTGAAACATATGAAGAAATTAGAAGTAATCGAGTTCAAAGTGCCACACGCCTTGATGACATGCACATCATTGGGCTTTGATTTTGTGCCTTTGCGAAGTACACAGGTAAGAGTCAAAAGCAAGAAAAGATACGATAGCTGCCCTGAATGATTCTGCAAGTTGCATTTGCTGCAGGAAGAAGGCATTTCTCCATCACACGCCTTTGGAATGTTCAGTATTTATGGTTTTGCTACTGTTTTCCCATCTCTTTCTTTCCTGTGTAAAATACCGACTTCCTGAGACCGAGTTGCTGCCTTTTAAAGCCAGTTCTTTCAGGTGCCCACAACAGCTCAGGCCTAGAAACACAAGCACCTCACCAGCCGCCTCCACCTTCCGTGGCCCCCTCACCCCGCCCTCCACACCCCACACTTTCCTCTTCTGAGAAAGTGGGAGAGGCACTGCGCCCACCAAGAGGAGTCCACGTGAGTCTACGAGTGGTCATGCCCTGGCTGAAGGCCGTGGGGTTCTTCACCTCTGGAACCTCAAAGGTGTAGTCTCTGAGGTGGGAGAGGGCTGCAGGCCTGTCTTGTCGTTTGTCGGGTGGATGAAGAGATGCCCCCCGAAGTGATCTGTAAATTACAGTTGAAAGGTAAACAGAGAGAAACGTGTATTATCCCTCTAGGTCCTTTCTAGGATGGAAACACAGGCTCTGGCTTTCTCTTTTCTTGTGTGTGCAATGTTGAGTCATTCGTTTGTTCATCTTTCATTCATTCATTCGATAAGCGGGTATCACACATCGCCGGCGAGTTCTGCCTTGGAAGCTGCAAGCCCGTGGGTTTGGGACCCTGCCCTACAAGTGGGTAGCTTCCCAAGACCTCAAAGGAGCCCCTGTCAGTGCTGACAAAGAGGGGGTCTGATCAACCAATTCCTGATGAGGTGTTAATTACTGGAAAGTACTTAATGCTCCAGGGTGTTAAAAATGAAATTTAGGGAGCATGAGGGTGCTTCCTAGTACAACCCAAAAGGCTTTCTAGGACACACTCTGCCTACATTTAAGCCTGGGTTTTTAAAATACATGAACATTTTAGTAACCGCACGCTTTCACTCAGAGTGCAAGGTGAATCCTGGTCTGTTCTACAAAGATGAGAAGCTCACAGTCATAGGAGACAGTGTGGCCAGGTATGATTGTAAAATATTAATTGTGAGGCAGTTTTTACAGACACCATAACCTGGAAAGCTAGAGTATGAGGAAAATAAAAATGGGGTGGGGCAACCTCAGCGGGAGGATGCCTGGGTTTAGGAGAAGAGGCAAGAGCCTTCTGGATGGGGAACCGGCATTATCAGCAAAGGCACAGAAGTCTGCAAGAGCCATGCAGTTTCACAAGAGGGAGAGTGAACCCTGGCTTGATAGAAGCAGGAATACGGAGGCCAGGACCCCCTCCTGGGGGCTGCCTGCCCTGTGCTGAATGATTTGTATATGGAATCTCATTGATTCCATCTCATGTTTTAGAAAAGCTTATGCCCATTTTAAGGATAATGAAACTGTGGCTGGATGAAGCTAACGAAGGGATTTAAACCACGTCCAGAATGTGTGTCCACTCTGGCAAGTTGCAGGCAGGACTTCTGCTCCCGCCCTCTGGACCTCCATGTGGGGCACCTCTAACAGGTCCCTGAGCTTGGTGTGTGATCCCAAAGTGGGGCACGGGTTCTCCCCAGCCTGGCACAGAGGAGCCTCCTGCCCGCAAGGACTTCCTCGCCCAGCCAGGCTTGGGCTGTTTGTGAAGCAGGAGGGAGCCCCGTAGCCCAGCACTCACGCTGAGAAGGCAGTGCACATGCTCCTACTTTCCCGTCACGGAGACACTGAGGCCACAGCTGTGGAAGGTGAAGCAGAGACAGAGCCTGGAATGGCTGAAAGGCACTTACGGCAGAAGCGCAAACGGAGACACAGGCTCACACTCACGCAGGCGGCTTGGCTGTGTCTGGCTCAGGGCCTGGTCCTCATGGCCCGGTCCTCATGGCCCAGGGTGCAGCCAGAGAAGCAGCAGAGGCGTCATGGCCACACATCTTTCCCCAGCCTGGCACAGCAGGCCATATGAGTTTATCTATAATATCAAATACGATGTTAACTGTTTTATTTATATGCAGTTTTATCATACGAGTCTTTAAAAGGAGAATTCACTGTCGCCTCAGAGCACCCTGGTTTTATTAATCTGGTCGCATTCAGAGTCGTTTAGTCAGTCACCTCTTCCTGCTTAGACGCACCATCCACAGGTGCGTCATTAGCGTGGAGGAATTCGAGCAGGACTGGGTTCAACTCCGCGTCTCCCTTATTACTCAGGATGCCTCATTTCTCATTTAAAGGTAAGCAAGATTGGATGACCTAAATTAAAACAAAAATCAACAGCAAATTCAACAGCACCTTAACTGAGTTCAAGAGAGAATGTGGCCTGCTGAGCTTCATATTGTGGAGAGTGTGCCGGTTTTCAGGGAGTTGTCCATGGCACAGTCTGAAAGATGACATCGCATCTCATCCAAAGGGAAACCAGGCCAGCTCCTCCCCTTCTCTGACCAGACATTTCCAAGGATTGCCTTCTGGAGAGAATGGTGCTTCTTTCGTTTGTCCTGCATGGGACAAATGGCTTTCTGGAATGGCTGTTCCCCGTGATTTGTGATGCTGGTGTTCTCTTACCCCATTCTACCCACTTGGCATTTTTGTACGCTGAGAACAGGGATTTGAAAGACTAGGGAATACGGGAAGAAATAGTATAGACTTAGAAAAACTCTTCATGTCTTTTTAAATAAACTGAATGCAACTATGAAACATATGCCTCTTAAAGAACCAGCCTCTTTAAAATCTTTGTTTTCTCTCTTCAATAGACAATCATTTGTGAGGATTTTTCTTGTGATGAAACATATGGCTAACTGATTTATCTGATGAAGAACCTTTCCTGCTATCGTGAATGTATGTGTTCACGTACATACACGTGTGTATCGTTCATGGATGCATGGATGTATACATGCGACTAGGGGCCTGGATGTTCACAAGGGAGCTGGGCCTGTCTTGTTCAGGGTTCGATCCCTCTCACAGCACAAGCCAGTTGACAACAAGAGGGGCCTGGCTCCACGTCTTTGCTCTGGAGAGCACTGCCCAGGGGGCTCTGATAAAAATGCCAGTCCATCCACGACTCAGCTTTTCCATTAGTGATGTGAGGACAGCAAAACCCACCCAGGCTGCACATATGAGGCTTAAGAATGCAGGGGCTGCATATCCCACACGCACATGTGTGACATCCCATTTCCTGGTTAGGATGACTGAGAATTTCCAAATGCTGCTGTGACAAGCAGGCCTATCACGCCGTTCAGTACCTGGGGGGTACACGGTGGGCTCCGGTCTGCCTGGAAACCAGGAGAAGGCCTGACCAGCGGGCCCTGGGGGCCTCAGCAGTGTGGTGGAGGTCCTCCAGCCCCACAGATGAGCTCTGCGGGAGTTTATGTGAAAAGCTAGAAGCAATTTTATTTATAAAAAGTTCTAAATTACTTCTGATAGTCCAATTAACTTCCCAAAAATATATGCATACATAATGGGAGATTCAACTACTTTCTAATGAAAGAAGCTGCAAATTCTACACCCAAAGGCTCGAGTCCTGAACTGGGCTGTCATGAGCCCCCTGCTGGGCAAGGAGCAGCTTAATTCTTTCCTCCATAGATGCTGGGTGCCGGATGCTAGGTGCTGGATGCTTGGGGTGGGGTGTTGCATGCTGGGGGCTGGGTGCTTGGGGCTGGGTGATGGATGCTGGATGCTGGGTGCTGAATGCTGTATTCGGGATGCTTGGGGCTGGGTGCTGGATGCTAGGTGCTAGATGCTTGGGGTGTGGTGTTGCATGCTGGGGGCTGGGTGCTTGGGGCCAGATGATGGCTGCTGGGTGCTGGGTGCTTCGGGCTGGGTGATGGATGCTGGGAGCTGGGTTCTGGATGCTGGGTGCTGATTACCTCAAAAAACACTGTGGACTTGAGGGAGCCTTGGATCCCTGAGACCTATTAATATCTGATATTATTATTTAATTTGCTCTAAAAGGTAGTCTTATTCCAAAGTAGAGCAATTAGATGCACGGTGGGTGGACATAGCTCTATACCAATGACTTTCTTTTGGAGAAGGACAGTGCCAGCAATTAAATGTAAGAATAACGTTGATGAAAACAATTATGAACATTGAGGGAAGAGTCAGGTGCCCTCCTGGCCATGTGAAGGCTCAAAGTGCTGAACTTTGGTCCTCTCACTCCTCAAATTGAGAGAATAGTGTTGGGCCAGGATTGATTTGACTGCTTTCCCTTTAAGAATCACATTTCAGAAAAGGGCAGCCATGCCAAGGCTTTCTTACACTCCAGTCGATTTGTGAGCTACATTGTTCTACTTTTCCACTCCCTACTGTACCTGGCTGCCCTATTCATCTTTCTCTATGAACATTTGCTGTTTAAGGCAATTGGGCCCAATGAGGCAGAGCCCAGCTGTGATCAGCTCATCCATCTTTATTTGATCCTTGGCTGACAGAGGAGCTGCCCTGTGACATAGGTTAGGTCACTGAGTGGCCATTGCCGCCTCGTTTGCACACTCTTGTTCCCCCTAACCACCTTCCTGAAGTCAAATCCAGATGATTTGTGCCAATTTCATGGGGGCACAGACTGGAACATCCGCCCACTTTCTGCATGGCCGAGTTTACACAATCTCGCACACGCGTCCCCAGCTTCTGTGACCGTCAAAACGCGGATTTTCCCTTCCTTCGTATGGGCTTGGATAGAGCTATGAGGGCTGGAGTTCTCAATTATAGAATGTCATGACACCGCCGCACGATGTTTTACAGTAATTTCACAGTGTCACTTCATGATTTTTTCAGGGCTGCTTTGAACCATGACTGAAAGAACAGGGACCCTCCGAGTGTCAGGGGACACGCTGGAACCAGAATGGCAGAGGAGTGGGCGGCCAAGAGTAAAGCGCACACACGCAGGAGGCAGGCACATCTTAGAGGTCAAAACGTGGGCAAGAGGAGACGCAAAGGGTTAAGAGAAAACCTGCAGACGTTTTTTTCCGTGCTAAATTTTGATATTGGAAACACATCTTCCAAATGGCAGTGCAGACACCAATTTTTTCAGCTCTGAGTTTCTCTGGCGAATACCTGTTTAAAATGAGAGCCTCCGGGAGGCAGGGTGGGTGGGGAAAGAGAGACCAAGATGGAAAGAGAGAGAGAGAGAGAGAAAGAGAGAGAGAGAGAGAGAGAAGGAGGAGAGAGAAAGAGAGAGAGGAAGATTGGGAGAGGGAGAGAGAAATAGAGAAACGTTTACCATTAAAAAAGGGGGTAGGGCATTATATATTTCTCCCCCAAAACATCTTCAGTCTTCACAACAAAGGTCAATATCATTTCTAAATCCTTTGTATACCACATAAAATGACTTTTACTCCAAAAATCCTCCCCGAAGGATAGTTTGTGGGTTTTTTTTTTTATTATCATGATCTGCGTGGCTCACTCTCTTTGCCAATATTGTGACTAAATATAATGCAAAAGTGTCGATTTTTTCAACCGAGAAATACATTTTGAAGTCCATCATGAAGCAGGTTGGAAGGTGCCGTTTTGAAAGCTAGACCTCCTGGGAGGTTTTCTGACTCTCATAATGCAGGCAAATTCTTACATTACTGCACGGTAGACATGGTAGGCTTAGGGACAGGTCCCCATTAGGAAATCACTATGTTTTTAGGCAAGTTTTGCCCTTGAGTTGAAGAGGGATGAAAACAAAGTAAAGTGATTGTGACAAACTGTTTTGATCTTTAAACTTATTTGACCATAGCACAGCAAAGCCTCAGCTTCTGCAGCCATATTAGAGGCAGCACTGCCGAAAATAGTCTCACTTTAGAATATGCTTTCACCCTTAAATATTAATAACTGCTCCGCAGCAATACCTGTGATTTCCTTCTCTCTTCCTCTGATAGCCAGTCCCTTGCTACTCAAATCATGGACCAGGGGCCGTCAGCATGGGCTCCAGCCAGGGGCTGATTTGACCTGCATGGTCTCAGGCCTCTCCCAGACCTGCAGCACCAGCGTGGGAATTTTGAAAGGATTTCAACTCTAGGGACCCCTGGTTCAGAGAACTCTGATCTTGCACTGGAGGCCATACCCATTTAGCACCTGAAATGTTCCCTAGTCCACATCTTGAGTTTGGAGCAGCAAGAATCTTCATGGTGAAAGCCGCCATCACATTTTTCTGATTGCCTGGCAAACTCAGGAGACTCTTGGCCATAACCTTTTATAGTCTTAGCTCATCTTATCTGAAACCTTCTATTATCAAAGTTAAACTCCTCCAGCTCCCTGATCCTTTCCTATTATTCTATGAAATGTCCATCTCTTTTCTGCCCAACCCACTTAGCCATGTTCTTCTGGGCCCAAGAAGGTACGAAAGAAAGATACTGGGAAGAGACAAATGTGCAAATGATGAATGAGCTTTCATTTGGATTTAAAAGCCTGTGTTATTAAGGAAAGCGTCGATTAAATGCGGGTAACCTTTCTGGAATCAAAGACGGCGAGTGTTCTGTGCATTCTCCCCAGTCAGCTGCGATCTCTGCATCAGCAACCGGCCTTGTCACGTTGTGTTTGAATATGTGCGTGTTCTTCTTTCAAAGGTGGCTGGGCCTTAGGGTTGTTTTTTTGTTGTTGTTTGTTTTTTGCTTCTATTTTTGCTTTATTTTGCATTTCTCCATAAATGTATGTAATTAAAACATAGAATCCACTTGTTGAGAGTAAAGTAGTCATCTCATTCCACACTTCCTCCCACCATGGCACCATTAATTCATCATGCAATCCTAGCATTTTTATTCTTGCTGAGATGTGGATAACCTTTTTACATTGAAAACTCCTTTGCAACCTTACAAGAAAAGCCAATTAATCAATTAGAATATCATTCTCGAATTACAGTGGAATTATGTGTCCCCTCTGCTGAAAACCATTGAAACTTGCGGTGCATTACTTCAATTAAGAATACTTAATTTCCAAATGGCACAAATGAGCAAAGCATGAGTCATAGCACACGGCTCTCCTTAAAAGCCATCAGTGCTAATGGTTTTGAAACCTGTATAAACCTGATACGTGCTTCATTTATATGGCAAGCTAAATCCACGTAAGGGTGTAATATTTCTGCTTATGTACACGAGGCTTTATGTGGTGCTCCCTGCAATTGCACAGAAATAAAGATGGCTTTTTGCATGCCCTGCTTCTTACATGAGGTGTGGTGAGTAGATAGGATCGTGCTTCGCTATCACCCCACACAAGTGCACTTAGGCCGATCGATCGTAATGCTTCATAACATTCAAAGTTATGATAATCAGAGATTAGGGGGAAACAGCAAATTCCAGTGTCTGGAGAAGTATTTTTCATTGCTCCTGTATCTCACTATCCCATCTGCCTGGCTTTATTCCAGACTCTTCATTTGACCCTTTTGCACTGCCATCCAGCATGAATGAGTTTTGCTAGAATGACGGGTGTGGAAACCAGTTTCTCAAGCCTCCCAGGGTTCCAGGTTTTATTCTTGTCTTGAGTTCTTTGTATCCAGGCTGTTCATCAGAATCCTGAGAGAAGATGACCCTGAGATAGCAATAATGGTGCATTCACCATGGGGAGCCCACACCTGTCCTGTGCAAAGGACCCACATGTTTCTTCTCTGGCCTATTTATCTCCCCCAATATAGAATACCACCTTTTACACTTCCTTGGCAAATTGCTTTAGTGCATTAGATCTACAGTACTAAAATCTAAGTCCATATTAGACTTCATATTAATGTTTGTGTTAACCATAAACACAAAATACAAATACTGATGTTTATGAATTAGTGTCACTAATATTAATTTTTGTGTTAACCAAGAACTTCTGTACTAATTTCAATACTAATTAAATACTAGTTTTTGTGTTAACCACAAATGCATAATAAAGAACAGTAAGAGAAAATAAGAGGATGTGGAAAACCAATATTAGTTCTAAATGTTCTTATTTTGTTCCCAACATTTTGTATCAAACTGTTTATAGCACATGATTTTTCCTCCCAAAGTACTGCCTTCATGCTCTAGGAAAATTTGCTTTCAATTTTCAATAATCAAATTGTAAATTTTGTTTAAATTAGCTTCTTTAAAATGAAAACACTTGATTCTGGGAAGATTTTTCCTAATTGGCTAAATAAAGACAATTTTACTGAAATAAAAACATTCTGTTCTATCAAAAGGTCTTAGGTTTGGGCAACAGGGAGCTGCTAGTTCCCTGGGAACATGGGACAAGTGCACATCCTGAGCCCATCCCAGAAATACTGAAGTCCAGCAAGGCTGTCACCTTGGTTCTGGGCTTAGAAGCATCCTTGAGCTCACCACAGGCTGCAGCTTTGCTCGTGGCTACTCGCCCCCAACTCACTGATGGCTCCAGCCGGGCACTGCTGCCTCCAGGTGATGCGAGGGCGGGGAGAGTTTCAGGAAGCATGCACTTGGCCTGTTAACCAGCGCTGGAAAGAGTAAGTCACTGCTGAAGTGTATTTACCAAGGTGGGACAGTGGATTTATTTTATTTATCAGGTTTTTAAAAAAATCTTGTGTAACTTTTAAATATGTAGATATTTGGCAGATAAGCCTCCCTTTGTACTTTACCCTGGGCCCTGCAAAAATTAAGGGCTAGCCCGACATTTGGCGGCCTGGGCTCGACCTTAAGTACTTTCTACGTCTCAGCACTGCATTAAAACCCATTGTACGTAGTCCTTTTCATGATGTTTTTAGACTTGAACATGATATCTGCATCTGTAATGCAGGGCAGGCTGGGGGATTCCTGGTGTTATTTAAAAATCTGGACGACAGTTGCAAGCTGCAGGTTGAGCAATTGGATTATTAGTTTCATGTTTTTAGAATTCCAGAGAAGAATGAATGCTCACATGTGACTCAGTAACCATATGAGTTCTCACTCTAGAGAGGGCATTTTCTTGAATCTGTAATACAAACCATTGTTGATAATATAAACACTCTTGAGGCCACTCTTAAAGTAAGTAATTTGAATCTGCTTTTGTCAACAGTGGTGTGTGGTCGAAAGGATTTAATTCCACACAACTGCAAACATGGTAACCTTGAGCTTCATTTTTTGGGAAGGGTATGGCGCTGATTCACTGGATCCTTGGAAGCCACGTGACTTTGGGCTCTAGGACTGGCCGACCTTGGGTTAGTGAAGAGGGTGAATAATTTGCCTTCCTTTTCTGAATCTTCCTTTGTTTCCTCATCTGTAAAGCATGAGCATTAAGTGTGAGAAGGCGACGCATGCTTCACATAGATTGGCTGCTCCACAAACTCATTTGTTTCTACTTGGAGCCTTGTGCATGTGTACTGCGTTCCCTCCATGCCCTCAGGAGACATTCAGCCTTAACCACGTGAAGGCCACACCCAGGCTGCTGGGTTTGGGGTTTTGTTTTATTTTATTTTTTTTGTTTTTTGAGACAAGGTCTCCCTCTGTCACCCAGGCTGGAGTACAGTAGTGCAATTTCAGCTCACTGCAGCCTCTGCCTCCCGAGCTCAAACAATCCTCCCACCTCAGCCTCCTGAGTAGCTGAGGCCACAGGAATGTGCCACCATGTCCAGCTACTTTTCGTATTTTTTTAGTAGAAATGCAGTCTCACTGTGTTGCCTGGGCTATGGCTTCTGTTTCTGAGAGTATTTAATAGTGTGTTTTAAAATGTGAGTAGTGGTATTATTCTAATGGCAGTACCAAAGGCCCTTTGATTAGAAGTTGATGTGGGTGAAATGGTGAGAATGAAGTCAGTGCTGCTATTTCTGTATGAGATGTGATTGTTTACATTTTATTTGCCCCAGATGGTGAGGACCTCGGTGTAAGAACTAACCACAGGGAATGAGAAACATGGGGAGATATCTGGTGAACTTAGTTGGAAGTACTATGTTAACGGAATTTCCAAATTATATGCTCAATGTATTTTTCTCTGACCTCTAGACTTCTTCTTCATAAAAAACCTCTACATTTAAAATGATGGGTCTATTTCTTAAGGTAAATTAAAGGGGCATGACTTGCCTGTGTTTCTAGAATATATTGACACTCTTTGGTATATTTATTGTAACTGTTTTCAGATTAACACTTGGACTGCTTACTTTAACTGTACAGATTCTGACTTTAAAAAGTGTCTTGAAGTTGACAAAACATGTCAAACATATTATTTGATAAAATAACTACAGCAGTAAGAACAGACTTAGTGAGGTTTCCTCACGTTCAGAGCACTGCACATCTCGGATTCCACCATCCCTATTGCACAAGCATGATGCCTGGGTCTCCTGGGGAAGGCTGTCTCGTTTCCTGCCTGTGTGTGATAAGAGTGATGCCGGTGGGCAGGTGAGTCCTGAAATCAGGGCTTAGCCCAGGAAGATTCTTGCCTTTGCCCAGGGAAGAATCCAAGGGTGAGCCCGTGGTGTTAGGCAGGAACCTTTCATTGAGCCAGAGCTGCTATCTGCAGAGCAGGACAAACTCACAGGAAGTGTGCCAGAGTCCACAGCTTAGGGGCTCCTGACACCTATATCCACACTCAACTTATACCTGCTTTCAACTGCATGCAAATTAAGGGGTGGATCCATGCAAATTGAAGAGTGAGTTAAGAGCTCCCTAGGAAAGGGCAGCCCCTTCTAGGTTGTTGCCATTGAAAGCAGTGACAACTTCCGGGCTGTTGCCATGGCATTGGTAAACTGTCATGGCGCTGGTGGGAGCATCTTATGCCAGTGGGCAATGAGGGCAGCCAGGGATTGCTTTGAGCAACATCTGCTGGTTCCGATGGCTTTCTTCACTTTATCTTGTGTGGACTAGACCCCGCTTGGGTCAGCAGGGCTATGACCAGGGAACACAGCCTGCCAGTCTCCTACGTCAAAACCATTTATTACTTCCCATATCTTGGGGAAGTAGTGTGCATTTTGGGAGAGCATGGATTCTGGAACACAGCAAGACTCAAGTGCTGCCGTGGTAGGTTAGTGACATCAGGTGGACATCACCTTGTGGAACCCCGTATTCCTTGCCTGTGAAGTGATCATCGTAAACTGATCTATCTTGGGGGTTGTGAATATTAAAATGCATCCCTGGTCTCCGTGCAGGGACTCAGTAAACACAAGTTTGCTTTCTCTTTCCCTTAAGTTACCAGAAAACTCTTTTCAGATTGTAATAAAGAACCTTCCAAAGTAGGTTATTTTATGAGGTTGACAGATCCTGTTACTTAGCTTTAAATCTCATCTTAATGAGGAGGAAGAATTCTACAAAAGTGGGTCCAGTCAGGTTCTTCCATTGTGTTTCTAATTAGAATTTAAGTTGCTTTTAATGTCAGTTCTAAAGAACCCTTGGTGGAAAATTAGTAGTTACCTGTCGACACAAAATGCAAGATGATGCCTGGACAGCCTGAACCACAAAACATTTTGCCCTTAAATCCCAGGAAATGTAAGCTGCATGGGATGAGAGGTGGGTGGTGTGGGGCATCTGTAGATTAGGTAGGTAATTGTGATTGAATATCCTGGTTAAAAATCAAACTAACCAACATTTTTAGGAGGAAAATAGAACACATTTATGTGGCCCTGACGCCTGATCATTCCTGCCTTCGACACTGTCTGCAACATCCTCTCTTCTTTACCATCACTGATGTGAATCTCCAAAGCCCCCGTGCTTCTTTCTTGCCTTCTCCTAGTGAAAAACATCCCTTGCTTATTAAAAAGACAGCTTCATTGAGCCCTGCTCAATAAAGATCTTGGTTAGAGTTATCTTTAAGAAATATAATAGGCACAAAACATGAGATCTTTCTTTTTTTTTTTGAGATGGAGTCTCACTCTGTCGCCCAGGCTGGAGTACAGTGGCGCGATCTTGGCTCACTGCAAGCTCCGCCTCCCAGGTTCACGCCATTTTCCTGCCTCAGCCTCCCGAGTAGCTGGGACTACAGGTGCCCACCACCATGCCTGACTAATTGTTTGTATTTTTAGTAGAGACGGAGTTTCACTGTGTTAGCCAGGATGGTCTTGATCTCCTGACCTCGTGATCCACCCACCTCGGCCTCCCAAAGTGCTGGGATTACAGGCGTGAGCCACTGCGACTGGCCCAACATGAGATCTTTCTTAAATGAGCATTAAATTACTGTACATCAATGCTCTTTCCTGACAAAGGGGTAAATATGAAATGAAACTTAATATTTGCCAAAAAAAAAACTGTGAAAAAAGAAATAAGAATCGCCCAAACCTAAAATCTGAATGCTTCCTATCTATAGACTGATGGGTTAGAAAAGCATTAAGCTCTGGAATTAGTTTGCTAAAACTTTTTTTAGTCTCCTGGGCCATAGGAGCATTTGGAGAAGCATGCTGCATTTGTGACTGTAAATAGTACAGTCAGGAGAATTGATTTTAATTAGGGTAAAAGTTTGTTCCTTTGTTTTGTTTTTGAGTCTCTATGAATGACAGCAGGTATAGTGGGAAAGGCACAGAATTTTAAAAATGACCCAAAGGTTAGAATCTTGGCTATTTGTTCGTGTGACTTTAAGCAAAGTATTGGGCTTTTCTTAACTCCAGTGAGTTCATTTATCAGCCTGGGATTTAAAAGCAGACATTTGGTGAGGATTAGAGATAATTGCCTAGCAAAATTTTTGGCAGCCAATGATTATGAAATATTACTTTGCAAGAATGCCTTGACAAACACTGAAATCTTGGCTATTTCAAAATAGTCATATAATTAAAAAAAAATTGGCCAGACGCAGTGGCTTATGCCTGTAATCTCAGCACTTTGGGAGACCAAGGCAGGTGGATCATGAGGTCAGGAGATTGAGACCATCCTGGCCAACATGGTGAAACCCTTTCTCTACTAAAAATACAAAAATTATCTGGGTGTGGTGGCATGTGCCTGTAGTCGCAGCTACTGGGAAAGCTGAGGTAGGAGAATCGCTTGAACTTGGGAGGTGGAGGTGGCAGTGAGCCGAGATCATGCCACTGCACTCCAGCCTGGGCAACAGAGCGAGACTCAAAAAAAATTATAGCATTATTTACAGTATGAAAGTTAATAAAGGTTTTACAGAAGCATCAAATAGCTAAACATTACAAAAACTTAAGTCCAAATAACCCGAGTTAAATTTTGGCAAACACACGTAACTAGGCAAGATGGCATGAAAACTCCATGACCTTTTAGGAAGTTACGTGACCGAAGGCACAGGGTGTCCCGATGGCAGATCTAAGCCAAGAACAAGTCCTGCTGTCCTTAGAGGGTGTCCCAAGCCTCCCGCCCTGATCCTTAGCGTCTGGCTGTTGGGTTTGTGACTGAGGTTGCTTTGGGGGCTTAGTGAGGCAGGTGCAGGATTCCCTCACCACCATCACACCAGTGTCTCCACTGTGGAAGATGATGAGGCCCTTTGGAAAACACACATGGAAGGGCATGTAGGAGAGGAGTGGGGAGGAGTGTAGGATGTGCCATTGGGCTCACTGGGGTGAGGATGCCTGGGAGACCTCAGTAGGCACACACACAATGATGGGGGTGGGGGCCAAGGCCGAGGAAGAGACATGGAGTGTCATCAGCGACTGGATGGGAGCTAAACTTGTGTTCCAACACAGGGTGGTACCCAGAGAGTGTGAAAAAGGAAGAAAAAGAGAATTACACTATCTAGAAATCCTGTGTAAGGGGCAAGCAAGAGAGATGAGCTCGGAAATGGCATGGAGAAGGTCTAGACCAGGAGAGACGGAAAAGGAAAAGAAGCCGAGGAAAGGACAGTCTCAAGGATTAGGGGTGTGTTAGTCCATTCTCATGCTGCTATAAGACATACCTGAGACTGGAAAATTTATAAAGAAAAAGAGGTTTAATGGACTCACAGCTCCACATGGCTGGAGAGGTTAGAGAGGCCTCACAATCATGGCAGAAGGTGAAGGAGGAGCAAAGGCACATCTTACATGGCAGCAGGCAAGAGAGCATGTGTGAGGAGAACTGCCCTTTGTAAAACCATCATATCTCGTGAGACTTATGCACAGTCACAAGAACAGCAAGGAAAAACCCACCCCTGTGATGATTCAATTACCTCCATTGGGTCCCTCTCACAACACATGGGATTATGGAAGCTACAGTTTAAGATGAGATTTGGGTGGGGATACAGCCAAACCATATCAAGGGGACACTGAATACATCCAGTGCTTTAGAGCTAAATGAAAGTATAGCACCAAAGAGTATCTTTTTGTTCTGGCCCTTGGAGGAAGCCTTTGGTGACCACGTGGAAATATTTCCCAAGGAGGTCTTGAAGCCACAATGTAGTGGGGAAGGAAGGACCAGTGGGTGAGAAATTGGAAGTGGAAATGGACTGTGCTGGCCTCAGCATGGAGAGCAGGGCTGGTGGCCTGAGACAGATGCAACCCCACTGGGAATTATGGCTGTCCTAGTTTCAGGAACTGACATCAGTCCTCCAAAAACAATCTTAATCCCCATGCTATTTTAAATTTATCTATATTCACATTTTCAGTTCAGAAAATACAGAGAATGCTACCTTTGGAAAACACCACATTCTTCCATTTCATTTGGGTGTTATGTAGATTTGTTAGATGTAAATGAATTAAATTTAAATGATTATCTAAAATGTAACCAAATCATAACCTCAATAACTCAAATTGAAATAATGCCCTGACATTTTCCAAAACATCACCTCATTTTATTTTGAATTAATTTTCTTAAATATGTCAAGCTAATTGAATGAGAGAAATATCACTGAAAAGAGCCCTTCCTTACATTTGAGCCCTCATTTTCCAAATATAAAATTCATATATTTTCTCAACAATTCATTAGTTGGGGACCCCCTCCAGGGATGGAAAGTCTAGCAAGGAAATTAATTCCTAAATGAGATGTTCCTGCAGAAACCTCTCCCCTATGACACACACAGAGCTATCTAGGAAAGACTCCCTCAAATACAGGATACTAGTCAAGGAATTCACCAAAAATGTGAATATTTATAAGGCAACTCTCAACAACGAGCAGCCAATCATCATTAGATCCTTTGGTTTTCATTATAATAAAATTAATCTTGATTAATTCATTCATTGTTAATCTTGCATTCAAATGCAATTCCATAGAAACTGCATTGTGATTTAGCAATTAATTTACATGCCAAGATTGAGCAGCATTTCCTTGGTCCTCCGAGGCATAGGTCTCCCCTGTGTTGTGGAGTCAAAGGCAGGCCCAGAAGATCCATTTATCTGAAATATTCCAGGAAAATAAAAGCAAACGTCTAAGGTAGAAATGCTAAAGCAGGGGGACGTCTTTCCTCCCTCATGTTCTGTAATCTGAAAAACAGAGACCCTGTCGCATCTGGTGTGTAGGAAAAGCACACACATACTTCATATGTCCAAATAAAGTGCAGGTCTGTAAGCAGTTTAATTGAATTCTTAAAGTTTCTGATTTCTACTCATTGTCTGCATGAGCTTTCAAAGAAGTGTTTTTGTATAAAAATTCTGAAATAAAAAATTGTAATCCCACAGCTTTCATTCCTCTGTTCATAAAGTGGCCAAATATCATCATGCACCACATACGGACATTTCATGGACCACACATATGAGGGTGGTCTCATAAGATGATAATACGATGTTTTCACTGTACCTTTCCTGTGTTTAGATATGTTTAAATACACAAATACTCGTCATTGTATTTTAACTGCCTACAGTATTCAGTAGAGTCACATGCTGTGCAGGTTTCTAGCCTAGGAGCAATGGGCTATGCCATACAGCCTAGGGGTGCCTGGACTATGCCATCTAGGTCTGTGTACATGCTCTCTACCATGTTCGCACAGTAGCAAAATTGCCTAACAACGCACTTCTCAGGAGGTATCCCCGTCATTGCGTGGTGCATGATGTCATACGTATAGTGTGGGTTCCTGTCATGGGATGGGAAGTCCTAGGGCCGTATTGAAGAGAAGCTTCATCACTGAATCAGCAGATGAGGTTATATAAAAACTTTAATTTTTACCCAACCATGTTTTTGTTATTTAGTTTCCCCAAACATAATTGTATATATATAAGAATTAAGAAGCACTGCAATAATCAGGGAAACTCGACTGACTAACTGATAGCTTTGGTTTGTGAAAATGTCTGCACATCTGCAAAAATACGAAGGTTTTAATTATTCATCCTCATCTCCATGGGCGGGTGCAGGGGGCAGCATCAGAACTCTCTGTTGCTATCCCTTTACGCTGTCCAAGATTTACTGATGCATATATCCAAAAAGGTGCTGGCATACTGTCTTCATTCTGTCCAAAAGACGAAGAAGGAAAAAACAAGTTTTCAAACAAAACTTGGAAGCAATCCCCACACTGAGGATGTTTACACAGAATTTCTTGATTGCACAGGAAACAAATGTTCCCATTTGATCTGATCAGCCCTATTCCATCTAGCTAAGGCTATTGTGAAAGAAATGAGAACTTTCACCCACCCGCGAAAGGCATAAACCAGAATTTCCAATTGAAAAGGGAAGTAAAAGAGAGCTTCAGCTTCCAGGCTAGGAAATGCCCTCATAAGCTGCATCAGAATGTCTGAGTTCCTGTTGACTGTGTGGATCTGGTTTTAAGAACTGCCCTTCCGCACCCTGCAAAAGCATCTCTTCCCAGCAAATGCGGGTTTGCTTTCAGCATGGTGCCGCTTCCCGCGCATGGACAGGAGCTGAGGCGCCACACCTGTTCACTACAAATCATGCACCTCTCAATCAATCCCCCTTGGGCTAGCCCTGCAGAATGAAGATGTCAGAGCTGTAGCTAGCTATTAACGCCCCTGAAGGACACGAAGGTCAGTCGCATATTACAAAGAGAAATAGAAAAGGAACAAAATCGTCCTGACGTATATTTACCTAAAATATACAAGAAATTGGGACAGATGTCGTCAGCATAGACCCTCATTCGTGGGCCTCGGTTTTTCTGCTAAAGGACAGTGAGCCAGGCCTTTGCTTTGAGGCACTGTTGGCATCTCCTTGGAGCAGTTTCTTGAGTACTTCTCCACAAACAGGCTTTTATTGTGTCCGGGGTGGAAAGGATTTGCATCTTAAAGCACACGTATCAATGATTCAGTGTTTATAAGCAGTTCACATTGTCTATTTCTCCTTTTTTTTCCTAAAAATTTTTCACTGTGCTGCCTTTCAAACTTCCCTGGAACCAACTTCAGCTATTTATTGATATCTTTTGAATTGTGACATCTGCCATTTTGATATAAAGAAATATAAAAATATATTAAATCTTATATATGCACACATAATTGTATACAAATGTAATAGACATGTGTGCGTGTACATGCGCGTCTGTGCGTGTGTGTGTGTATGGAGACATGGAAAAGAGCCTTGGTTACACTGAAATCTACACCCAGAAGTGCAGTGTGATCTGAAAGTCTTAGCTCATCACCTCCGGAATCTCCAAGAAACAAAGGGAACACCAAAGAGAAGCCCAAGCTCTGTAGGCGCCAGAAGGGACCTCGTGCCCCAAGGCGTTCTCTGGGTCACTGCTCCTGCTGGCCACATCACTGTCCTGTCTGGATGGAGCTCTGGCTAGTCGGTGTGTGAGCTGTGCAGCGTCCACGCTGTGTCTGATGGGAGCAAAATGGAGAATGCACCCCTCCTTTATCCTGATGATCCTGGGGTCCGAAACATGGAACGCTGCATACACACATCTGGTTATCAAGCAGAAGGCAGCTGGAGGACCCGAAAGGTGCAGACTCTGTGGCTACGTGGAGGCCGAGGGTCCCCACTTAAGGGCCATCCAGAGCGGCTGCCATTTTGGAAAAGCTTGATTCCTTCCCTGCAATCTCGCGGTGTTAGCACCCTCCAGTGCATCAGGCATTCTCTTTCTTACCTGTTAACCCTACAGGTCTCATTTTAGACAAAGATAATCACCCTGGAGATGAGGAAGTAATGACATGAAGCTGGTGCTTTGTTCACTCTTTACAAAATGTCCATTAGTGACCAGAGCCATCCTGTCATGGACACCGTGTTGGCCTGACATGCTCTCTTCTCCTCCTTCTGATTTTTTTTTCTCAATGCTTCTTTGAGAAACCTCCTTCATGCCCAGAGCTGCATTCGCCCCTGTGGGGAGGACTCACACTTAGGCCAAAGCCCAGAGCCCCTCGCCATTCGGAACCGTTCGTCCAGCCGCAGACTCCATGTCTCCACGCATGGGCAAAGGGTGCTTCGAGCGCAGCACAGCAGCTCCTAAGGCCTGGCCTTTCCCTGTGGCCCTGGGTCTTCTCCAGGACCCCATCTCAGGGAAGGCACTCCCATCCTCCCAGGCACCAGGCCCAGGAGTTAGGGAGCATTGCAGTTGCCCATTTTCAAGGTCAGAGGGGAAAGGAGGAGACTGATGAGTCTGAGAAGTGGGTGGGGAACTCAGAGCACAGCCGCCCTCTTCGCCCTCCTCTGACAGGGTGGCACTGATCATTGCTGACGTTTCCCAGGGAGTGAGGACCTGACCCCAACACCTGCACCCTGAGCTCCAGAGAGAGCTTCCCAACCACAGGGTGGGGTGGAGGCAGCCAGGGCAGTGAGGAGAACTGAAGGGCTTGGCTTCTCCTGTAGAAGCAAAGGTCCAGGGGGCTCTGAGAGAGAGAGCTGAGTCACTCTCGGCCAGGAAGGACAGGTGCAAAGGACTAAGTTGATGGTAGTTATGTGGGGCTCCAGGGGAAGAGGCTCCCAAGGGCTGATCTCAGGGACTCTTTCTTCCAGAGAACAAGATTGAGCAGCTCAACAGTTGCATTCAGAATTCAACAAACAGGATGATCTGAAGGCAGGGGGAAGCAGCGACATCTGAGGGAGGGCCAGGGAGGCCCCTCTGAGAGGGTGGGAGCCTAGGGGAAGAGAGGTCTGGTAAGGATCTCGCTGTAGAGCGTGAAGGGGGAGGGTCTGCAAGCACAGGCAGCCACAGGTGCATTGCTGTGTGGGGCCAGCTGGGTTTGTGCAAACAGCGGTGGGAGGTGGGGGCCAGGGTGATGCTGGGTGTATCCGACTGGTCTAAGCAACGGACATCTGAACGTTTCACAAAATTATGGCAGTGACTGAAGCCTCATTCATTCACTCAATGAGAAATATCAGATGCTTTCCAGGTGCCCGGTACCACTCCACCTGTGGGTTTATGGTGAGCAACACTCTGATGTGTATTTTCCTCAATAATGTATCTGGAAACATCATGATATTATGAAGGATACATAAGCACATATGTATGAAAAACACTTTTGAGCCAAAACACCATACTGATAGTTGTATATAACATTCATATCATATATATCACAATATATATAATATGTATGCTATATATTGTGTTATTAAATATATATGCTATATAATACATATATTATGGCATATTATGTATAGCATATAATATAGATAGCATAATCATAAATATATATGGCATATATATTATCTATATTGTGTTATTAAGTATAACATTTTCCCAAGAAAATTATCCCAACTACTAGAAAACACGTTGATATGGTTTGGCTGTGTCCCCACCCAAATCTCATCTTAAATTCCCATGTGTTTTGGGAGGGACCTGGTGGGAGGTACTTGATTCATGGGGGCAGGTCTTTCTCATGCTGTTCTCATCATAGTGAGTAAGTCTCATGAGATCTGATGGTTATAAAAAGAGGAGTTTCCCTGCACAAGCTCTCTTCTCTTTGCTGCCATCCATGTAAGATGTGACTTGTTCCTTCATGCCTTCCACCATGATTGTGAGGCTTCCCCAGCCACGTGGAACTGTAAGTCCAATTAAACCTCTTTCTTTGTAAATTACCCAGCCTCTGGTATGACTTTATCAGCAGAGTGAAAACAGACTCATACACACCTGAAGTCAAAGATAATACTTCTAAGTTCTTCAAATGAAGAACTGTTCTGTTGGTAACGTTAAGCCACCAAAACGTTAATTAAAATCAACTCGTTTTACTCCCACTTGTATTAGATGTGTTCAAAGTCAAAGAAACTATTTCAAATTTTGAAAAACGCATAATTTATCAAATCATGGACACTTTACCCACATGGTGATCGTCGTACTCAGATTAAATAAGTTAAATTAACAGAGTGTGTGATTATGTCAGTTGCGTTGCATTTCCCCTGAGTTCTCCATTGTACGTATGAAGGAGACACAGCAAGGCATGGGCCACCTGCCCTGGGCATGGAGACCACGTCTGGGTCCTCCCTTCTCTGTGCGTGGAGCTCTCGCCCTGTGACTTTCTCTCACTGTGTCTGGGCTCCACTACAGGGCAGAAGACTCACTGGGCTGTCATCCGTGACAGGTGTATGACTCTGTGATCCTGCGGTTCTTACGTTCTGTCCTGTCACAGGTGATAACAGGAATATGTTCCTCTGTTTATAATTACGTTTCTGTTCCATATTCTTTAAGGACTGGGAGGCGGGGAAGGAAATGGACATACACATTGGGCAGGCTTTGTGGTTCCCGTTCCCGAGAGGAGGTCAGATTCCCTGAGTGGCAGCGCAGTGGCACCCCCAGAATGTGAACCCTGCGTTGCCGTGAGACCTTCAGAGGAGATCAAGATGGAAAGGGCTTCTGTGAAACCACGGAGGAGCATGCAGTCACCTCAGGCCTCCCTCCCACCGGCGAATCCTCGAAGTGGAAATCACCTGAGTCCCATCTCATTCCCCTTGGAGTTGGGGAAGGAGCGGGATATACTGAAAAGATCCCTGTTCTGCCATGGGTAAAGAAACCACCTGTGATTTCCTGTAATCTGATGAACATAAAATTTGAACTATGAGACAAACATGAACTTTAATCTTGGGTCCACCATTCTGTGGGCCTCCAAGCCCAAACCGTTCATCTCCAAACAGAAGTAAGGGAGACTCACCATTGCTGTGTGAGGATGGGGATGGGTGAGACTGGCACAAGGTGCCCCCAGGGCCGGCACCGTGAGCCTGTTCCATGAGAGTAAACCTCAGAGCCTCCACTTTCGGGATTTCACGCGTTTGCTATGCAGCAGCGTCAAATCGTGGGCTGAATCTCCAGTGAGCTTTGTCATGCTCTTCTCTCACAGAGCCGTGGAACATGACTCATCAGTAAGTGCAGTCAAGTGAGGGCCTTCGCGTCCAGTGCGTGAGAAAGAAAACACTGTTATTTGAGGAAAAATAACATGTATTCATTACTGGACACAAATAACAACACCGTAGAATTCCCTGCTCTTATAGTTTAAAAGCAGAGTAGAAGAAAAAGAAATGCTTTCGTGTGCAATATGTAAAGCTCTTGTTTCTTTGGTTTAAAACTAAATTGCCTTAAATAAATAAAAAAAAAAGTGACTCCAAGTACAGAGACCAATTCCAATGGTACAAATAGGAGAGGGATCTGAAGCCTCGTAAGAGGAGATTTTCAAGTCTGAGCAGTTAAATGGAGTGTCTGGAGAAGCGAGAAGAGTGATTGCAACCAAATAATCCTATTAAACATCAAACGTGAAGATCAGGTGATAAGAAAATATTTTCTCATATAATAATTATTTCATGCATTTTGGTTGTTTTAGCTTATTCTTAAGGCAATACTTAAAATTTCCCATCAACATTTAAAAATTATTTACAATATTCTATCGTGTATTACCTTACTAACATATCGTGCACAGTTAACATGACAGCGGTTGGCAGTTCCATATGGTTTTTCTGAATATTTATTGACTTTTCGTAGTTTTCAGCCTGACAATTCTTTGTGGGAGGGGTGGAATGCTAGTACCAGGGGACGGAAGCCTGAACACTGCCTGCCGTGTTCCCACTTTGTGGTGATGCTGGCAGTCCTCCCACTTTGGTGATAGTAGGAGTCCCTTTTTTTGTTGTTTTTTTGTTTTTTTAATGTATTAGGTAATTTTACTTCTCAGTGAAACATACTTCTGAATATTTAGTTGCTTCTTTACATAGGAATCTACCTCCTACCATGCTTCATATTTGCTTAGAATGTAAACAATTTAACCCTACAGCTTCAACAGTCTTCATAAAGGGTTCCTCAGCAGACAGTGCCTCTCTTCCTGCAGGAGAAGGCTCAGGAACGAGGAGAGGCAACGTCCTGCCCCAAGCATCACCTGCTGTGATGATGGCCAAGAGCCACAGTCCACACTCTGGGCAGCACTGGCACCTGCGCCCCAGGCCGTGGGCCCGCCTTTTAACTGAACAACTTTATTACATAAACTTTATCATCTTTCCAAAAGGGTTTTCCTTTCCTTGATACCTCTTTCAAGACTACACTCCAATGATTTTCTGCCAATTCACTGTGTGGTGTGTTAGTACATTTTAACCTCTCATATATGATCCTTAGTGCCTCTTCAGAGTCACTTTTGCTCTTAATCCCAGCCCCTGGCAACCACTAATCTACTTCGGGTCCCTACCAATTGACAATTTCTGGGCATTTCATATAAATGGAATTAGAATATGTGGCCTTTTGTATCTGGCTTCTTGGATTCAGCATAAAGTTTTCAAGGTTCATCTATGCTTTAGCGTGTGTCAATACCTAATCCCTTTCATGGCCAGAGAATATTCTATTGTGTGGATGTACCACATCTTGCTTACCCAGTTATCTGCTGACAGACACTGTGTGGTTTTCCACCCAATACTTCTGGGTATTGTAATAGGGCTGCCATGACCATGCTCAGGCAAATCCTCCTGTGGGCATAAGTGCTCATTTCTCTTGGATAGGACTGGAATTGCTGAGTCTTGTGATAAACTTACACTCAGCTCATTTAGAACTGCCAAGCTGTTTTCCAAAGTGGTTGTACCATGTTACACTCCCACTAGCAGTGTGTAACAATTCCTGTTTCTCCACATCACGACAAGGATTTAGGGCTGTCTCTCTTTTTACATTGTACCCATTATTGAGGCGAGAGCACACCCTTTCTTGATCTCATAGCCGACAGCAACCAAACAAGGTGCAGCAGAGGCAGTGGCTCTCAGAGTTGCTGCCGTCATGTGGCAGGCACCACACTTCATACAAACACTTGTACACACATCACATCTGATACATGTGTTACATTTTATGCATACCAACACATGCACACACATCACATTTCATACCTATATATGTACATACACATAGTGCATTCCATACATGCATATGTACACATGCATGCCACAATTCATGCATGCATATGTACATACACACATCACATTCATACCTGTGTGTGCACATAGACACGTCACATTTCATACATGCATGTTACACACACACATCACATTTCATACCTGTGTATGTACACAAACTCATCACAGTTCATACATGCATCTGCACACACATTTCATGCATACATATGTGTACATATGTCTCCTTTCATGCATGTACACATATGCATATGCACATGTCCTGCATACATATGTGCATACACACATTATATTTCATACACACAGGTGGATACACATCTCACAATCCATTGGCCAGTGTAAGTCTCATGGCCAAACCCAACATCGGGGAGGGGAAGCGTCCGCCTTCCAGAGACAGGCTCCGCAGGTCACACCGCAGTGTGCGTGTGGTCCTCTTACAGAACAGGCAGCTATTGTGGAAAGCAATAAGGGGCCTAACAGAGCCCCCCACGGCTCTGTGGCCTGGGGTTGTGCCTCAGGTGGGGCTCAATCACTGAGCACAGTGTGACCCTGAGTGGAGAGTCGTGAACCGACACTGAAGCAGCAGAAGACCGATAGGACGGATGGTCAGTGTTCACAGCTGCCTGCCTAGAGATGCCCTAGAGAACAGGGATTCGCTGACAGAGAATGCTTAGGAAATGCAAAATCCCATATTCCTCTTTCGGTGAGCCACATGCATCTTATTATTCTCAAATAATCTCACACAAATAAAATCTATTTAATTTTGACTCAGAATGTCCAAAATTGTGGTCCTGAAATACTTCCTTTGCACAACAGACTCAGGTTTCCATGATTTGTCCCCAGTATCGGATCAGGTCACCCTCTGATCTTGGTGGCATTGACCTAAGCCTCAGGAGGCAGAGCGACGTCCCTCCATCCGGCCTGCGTTCCTTCCCGACGCGCCCCTCTGGGGTATTCTGAGGGCACAGTGCTCAGGTTTAGATTTTGTAATCCTCACTTGAAGTCAAGCAAAGCATAATATTAACGGTCCGTGAGCTACTATAAGTAAGTTCTCCTTGTGTTTGGAAAAAAAAATATTATGCAAGTGCTCCAATATTTAACCAGGATCATCTATTCTTTAATGCATATTTTATTCTCAAATAACTGTTCTCTCAGAAGGAAACAGACATTCTAGGCAGGGGGATAGGGGAGGCAAACAGACAGAATAAAGGGAGAGAGGAGGAAAACTTTATTGAATTTAAATAACAGCAAAATCTTTCTCAAGGGCACCTACCACAGTACATCTGGGCTCTCGGGAAAGCCACAGCTATTGACACCCGAGACGACAGAGGATCCATATGAAAAAAACTACTCCAATTATTGGCTGCCTTTGTAATTAGAAGCAGAAAGTATCAAACCATTTGTTCAGATTGATAGACAGGGAATGTCTAATGCAAAGAGATATAAAGGTTACCGTCATATCCTCTGAGCCCAAGAAAAGCAGATCAACTGTTCCTAAGGAATTCAGTTACGAACATACAATTGGTGTGCTAAATAAGACTATGCTGCTTTCTTTTTCATTACGAGAATAAATAACTTCACCTCTCAGAGCTTTGATTCATGATACCAAATCTATTTATTTAATTTATAGGTACTAATAATATAAAGAAACTGTGCTGGTGTAATTTGATGAATATATTTGGTAAAGTTATTTCAATAATTTTTAATTTTCATATTGCTTATAGGGGCTGCTGAAAGATAAATACTGCCACTTTCTATCTTAGCTTTGTTTAACATAAATGCAAAACATGATCTAATTAAGGTTTATCAAATGCATGCCTATTTGTATGACATTATATCTGCCACGATGCCCTTTAGTAAAGGAAGAGATTCTTAATAATCACTTAGACCTTGGATGATTGCTAAGCTTTTAAATTGAGGCCACAAGAGAAAATCAAGAGTCTTGCGCATTTTTCACTTTGAGAAAAAGGAAAAGTTTTTCTCATAGACTGGTTGGGCAAACAATACACTTTGACGTGTTATAGAGGCAATATTTATTTAATGATGTTAACCAGCAACGTTTTTAAAATGGTTTGTTTTCAATTGGAGACTTTAGAGAGTAGGTGTGAAGCTTACACCTGCCCAGGTGTGAAGGCAGCTTGCAAGGTGGTGACGGAGGCAGCAAACCCAGGAGAAAAGTTACCCAGGGCTTGCCTGAAACTCACCATTAGATGCTCAGGTTCCAGGGGCAACCTGCACCCACATGGAAGATATTCGACTTCGTGACTGGGCCATGTGAATACCCCTTTGTGAAAGAAATAAAGCATGGAGAACCGAGAGCCATCTATGTACTAACAGGTACTTTCTTATGCTAAGCACCACCTTCTTTTTCTTTTCTTTCTTTTTCTTTTTTCTTTTTTTTTTTTTGAGATAGAGTCTTACTCTGTCACCCAGGCTGGAGTACAATGGCATGACCTCGGCTCACTGCAACCTCTGCCTCCCAGGTTCAAATGGTTATCCTGCCTCAGCCTCTCAAGTAGCTGGGATTACATGCACCACCACACCCAGCTGATTTTTGTATTTTTTTAGTAGAGACAGGGTTTCACTATTTTGGCCAGGCTAGTCTCGAACTCCCGACCTCAAATGATCCACCCACCTTGGCCTCCCAAAGCTCTGGGATTACAGGTGTAAGCCACTGTGCCTGGCCTCCTTATTTTCTTATTTTTCATAAGGGACATGAAATTCTATAGGTTGACTACTATTCCACTCATTTGGAAGGCCGCCGTGAATTTGCATACCTAAGGACCCAAGATTCAAGATTCTGCCATGGACGCAGTCGCCTTTCAGGGCACTGACCCCACAGATCGTGTTGACCAGGGAGTCCCGTCCATAAGAGACCTGGAATGGATCTCTTCCTGATGTCTTCCCAAGTCTGCTGTTATAGGATCCATGCTTATGTCTCCCCCAAATCCACATGATAAATTCCACACCCCCAGTGGGATAGTGTTAGGAGGTGGGTCTTTGGGAGATGCTGTCGTTGGGTTGAGATGAGGTCATGAGAGCGGAGCCCCATGTTGGGATTAGTGTCCTGATAAGAAGAGAGACCAGAGCTTTCTCTCTGTCTGCGCCCACTGAGCAAGGCCTCATGAGGGTGTAGGGAGGAGGAGGCCTCACCAGAACCCAATCAGCTGGGCTCACTTTCAGGTGCCAGCCTCCAGGACAATGAAAAACAAATGCTGTTTCAGCCACTCAGCCTGTGGCATTTTGTTAAAGCAGACTGGCTGACTGAGACACCCCCAGTTGCCTAAAAATCTGTTTCCAGATCCTGACATACTTTGCATCTCTGACATTTAAGCTTTGCGATTTCTGCGGCAAACTCTCTGGGTCCTGTGCATGGTCCTCATTTACCCTTAGCCCCACACAGCCCAGCCTCAAGTCCAGCCGTCTCCAAACCTGTAGATGGCACAGATCAAATCTTGACTTAATTCCCGAATGTCAGTTCTGGGAAGGAAGGAACTGCGTTTGTCCTGATCTCCATGGTAGATCCAGAGCCTTGAAAACAGCGCAGCATAAGAACTCGATAAATATATTTGAATAAACAAGGTCAGCTTTCAGGACCCAGTCAAGGGAAACCCAGAAGGAGAAACCTACTAGGCACCCAAGGTCACCTAAAATGCACTTGAGAACCACATAGCCTTCCTGGTCAGCCTGGGCCGCCCACTCCTGTCTCCGCGGTTCCCTCTGACCCTCCTGCACCGTTCCGTGTGCTGCTCCCAGGCCCTCTGACCTCCGTACACACTCGGCAGGTTCTGTGGTTCTCCTGCCTCTGGCACACACTAGGATGTACCTTCTGCTCCCCTTGTTGATATCTGGGCTCCATGCAGCCATCCCAGCCAGTGGGCTGCAAAGACACAGGTCAGCATGGGCTGAGAACAGAGCTGCTGGAGAGGCGCTTTCTTGTTTATATGGCAATGCCACCTTTGAAATGCTGGGTACTCCTGGGTTCCCAGTAAGCCTGGATCCCCAAGCTACCTTGACGAGCAGAGCTCGTAGTAGTACCAAAAAGCAAAATTAATCTTTTCAGGTGTAAGTTATCTGTAGTCTGGGAACATTTGTTACCATTCCTTGCCTCGCCTGCGCTGACGGAGAGGCTGATGGTGTCTCCTCCACCTTTAATTGTATTTTAAAGAAAGCTTTACAGTCCTATAGAACTAAAATAAAATAAAATAAAATAAAATAAAATAAAATAAAATAAAATAAAAAATAGAGATTTCAAGATGCATAAAAGATTGGGCCTTGTCCCATCTCATATGCTGACTTCTTGGATTATTTAAACCCAAAGAACACTCAACATTGTTTGCACCTAAACTGGGTTTTGTCCCACTTTCTACTCATTTATTAAAAATACATTTGTTGGGAGTGTTTAGTAAACATCAAACATGCAATGATAACTCTGATTCAATCAAGAAGCTTGTAATTTAGCAGAATAGAAATATGTCTTTGAGATAATAATGCTTAAATTCATTCTTAGAGAAAAACCAGAAGCTCACAAAAAGGAAATACAGAGGTAGCAGGTACCCATATTAATAGAAAACAGTATTTCTTGGGAAAGCATGGCTCAAGATATTAATTGACGGGCAAAGTGCAGCCTTTACCTGGCTCACACCTGCTCCCCTTACCTGGCCCACGCCTCCTTTTCTAGGCTTCTCTCCACTGGGCTTCCTGCACATCTATCACACAGCGTAATTTATCTTCCTTAGAAAGAGAAAACAGCAAGAGAAACATAAGCGTCAGAAGAGCATGTCTGCCCTGGAACCTTCCAGTATGATGCTCCTTCACAGTCCACTTCCTTCTGGATGCTCCCCCACATCAAGGTATCCCCGTTTGCCAGCAGTCATTTTCACCCTTTCAAGGTCTGTGGTGTTTCCAGTTTCCATGGGAACTCTTTTCTGCAAAATTCTGCTATTTTATTCAGAAGACTCTGGCCGTGGCCTTCTTAGCCCTCATGTATGAGTGCGGTGCGCAGGAGGATGAGCCTGGGAGCCTGGCTTGGACACGTGCATTAAGCCAGCTCCAGGCGAAGGGAGCCACCACGATAGAGAGAATGTCGACATTGCTGCACAAGCTCAAGACACTGTTCTGTGACTCTTGAAACTCGTCACCCTCTTTTAGCTTATAAATCAAGTTGCTAGTGGATTTTGAAAGGGAAAATTTTGTGAGAAAATTTTCTTTAGGGGAGGTGTGTGTTTTGGGAACAGTTGTCCCCACACTTTAATTCCGTGAGGGGGCAACAGCACAGAGAAACTGGGGACCCTCAGGCTCAGAAGCAGCATAGCACGGGCTTCCTGCCAGTCCCACCTCTACTTCCCCCACCTTCAGGGGTTGGCAGTACACACCACGCATGAAGCTCGAGAAGGATCAGAGGAACCCTAACAGGCCTCTCCTCCCTGAGAACGAGGTCTCCTCCACAGCCACACCTCCCCAAAGAAGGAGGAGATTGTGATCAGTGCCAGGGACCATGTTAATTAGCAGATTGAAAATATGTTTGCAACCAAAGGAGAGTTTAGAACATTTTATTACCTAAAAATTACCCAAAATCAAAATCCATGGGATCTGTTGGAGCTTCCTTCTAGAAATAGGAGAATAAAAATCCCCTGCTTCACACACTTTGAAGGCACGATGTGGTGCCACACTGGGTTCAGGTTGGTTTCAGGCGACTCCTAATCCCACCTGACAGTCAGATTCTATCAGTGCTCTGTGAGGACCAAAGTATTTAAATCTATCTTTGCATGCTCTGCCCAGCATCTAGAACATTGCAAGTTCTAAATGAATATCTGATGATTTTTAATTTTCACATGAAACCTATTTCCACTATTATCCTTGTCAATATTTGTAGATTTGAGGCATTTTTAAAAAAATAAGTGGATAAGAGCTTCCCACTTCCAATAACACTGGCTCCGTGACTGCAGAGACCAGGGGTTACAACGCAGTGTCCGCTGCCTTATTTTGAAGTGTTTAAATTCGGAGTTTGGTGTGCAGAAGACATAAGTAGCTGCTCTACTGTCATAAAATGTGCTGCATAAAATCATAAACCAACTCTGAGAGCAGCAGCACCCGCGGCACACGGTCAAGGAGAGAGGGCGGCTTTGTATTTCAGACACTCCACAGCCCAGTCGCTCCTCGTTTACCAATTGAGGATGATAAACAACCAGCCTTTCTTGTACACAGAGGGCCTTAAATCCATGGGGCATATCAAGCCAAGTTCCACGGTTGGTCGAGGGACACACACACACACACACACACAGAGTCTGCATATACACACCATATATAAACAGTATAATTGTGTATACACACACAGAATAGTATATATGTATCTATCTCCTACACACACGTGTAGTATGTATATATCTATGTATATAAACATACACAATTCATTATGTCTCTGTGTATGAAGACTATGTCCATTTCCCAGCAGGCAACTTGTGTCCAGCAGCTTCACTACCAGTTGGATTCCTGCCTCCTTAAACCAGGCCCTACATCATCCTTTTTCTTCCACCAGTCAGGAACCTGAAGAAAGAATACAAACCACATTGCTATTTTGACATGAAAATATCGTCTCAGTAACTGCAGCCCTCTCCAGGATGCACGCAGCAGCGGCACACACGCCTAGCATGCACTCCCTGCAGCAAATCTGGAGGATTTTTGTTCACACGAGTGTACTTTAAACAGCATGACAGAAGTACATTGCCACTGCACTTAATGGATTTATCAAATACCTTATTTCATGCTTTCTGCTTTTGATTTATGAATTTTGATCCTAGAGACAAGGACCCTGTGAGTATTGATTGTGGAAAATGTCAGACTAACAGAAGTTAATTTCACTCGTACATGTGGAAGTCTCTGCTTCTCTGACAGTGCTGTCTACCAGGGATCAGCTGCCGAGCTCGAGTGACATGGTGCTGTCACCACGGCAGCCGTCCCACCAGCAGGCCACAGCCCCACCGTACCATGTATTGAAGTGACACACAATTATGTATCTGGACGTGGGTACGTGGCGAGGCTGCGGTTGTGGGAAAGGTGGAGAAGTCCGATGAGTCGGGGCATCTGGCAGGGGAGGGATGTACGAGGCAGCCAGGCAGGTAGGGTGCCATGCCCCCGGGGCTTCACGCTTTTGATTGCAATATGCCTGACAGGATAATGGAATGTCATTCTGCCAGCTCTCGAGCTGGTTAGGGACAGTTTATTTATTGATTGACTTTCTTTGTAAATTATCAATCTTTTTTATACTCCAGTCAATGAGTCATTACTTATGCAATAATATACTAATGTGATGTCATGCAGCAGACACATCTTTAATCTAGTCTCGTTTCTAGGAGGTTGCATATCGAGGAACGAAATGGTTTTCTGAGCTGTAGTCTTAAGACCGTTCGCACAGGCTAAGCTACAAGACGTGGTGTCTCGTCAACATTTCACAGTGCATCACGCTGTTCTATTGATGTGTAGACGTTGGTGCAAATGACTGTTTTAATATAATAAGCATAGACACATTAAGTTAAAAAACAAAAAAAGCAAAGTAGAAATATGCATAACAGATTTTCATATTGCAAAGATGGTGAAGCTAATGAAATCTCAATTGCACCTTAACCTTTTAGTCAATAGCTTTTTATTCTTGGCTAAAAGTGTCTACATCCAAAGGTTAAATATTAAAAACCTTCCTTAAAGCCCTCAATAACAACAGCCCCCTGTATCATATATCCCTTGAAGCTGAGAACATTGACTTTTAATGGATATGTAGCTCCTTTTAAGACTTGGTTTGCATTCTGAACACAGAAAATAATTGTCTTTTATTTTGTTTTTAACTGACACATGATGTTGTACCTATCTGTGGTTCAGTTTCAATATATGAATACATTCTGTAATAATTGAATCAGACTACTTAGCATATCCACCTTCTCATGCATTTATCATTTGTGGTGATAACACTGAAAATCCTCTCTGCTAACTACTTGGCAATATACAATATAGTATTGCCAAGCATAGTCACCTTCCTATTCTAGAATATCAGAACTTCTTCCTCCTATCCAACTGTGACTTTGTACCAACAGTAGCCTCTCTCCAGCCCCTGGTAATCGATATTCTACTTTCTACGTCTAGGAGATCACCTTCTTTAGCTTCCACATATGAGTAAGAAAATGTGGTATTTGTCTTTCTGTGCTTGTTTTTTTTCACTTAGCATAATGTCTTCCAGATTCATCCACGTTGCTGCGAGTGACAGGATGTCATTCTTTTATGGCTGAATAGTGTTCCATGGAGTATATATATCATAGTTTCTTTATCCACTTATCCATTGATGGACACTTAGCTTGATTTCATATCTTAGCTATTGTGAATTGTGCTGCCATAAACATGGGAGTGCAGCTATCTCTTCAACGTATCAATTTCATTTCCTTTGGAGGTATACCCAGTAGTGTAATTGCTGGGTCGTATGATACGTTCTATTTTTAATTTTTTAAAGAACTTCCATACTGAGTTTCACAATGGTTGTACTAATTTACATTCCCACCAATAGTGTATAAGATTTCTCCACACCTATGCCAGTATTTATTATTTCTTGTCTTTTTGATAATAGCTATTCTAGTTGAAATGAGGTGATATCTCATTGGGGTTTTGATTTGCATTTCCCTGATGATTAGTGATGTTGAACGTTTTTTTCATACATTTGTTGTCCTTTAGTATGTCTTCCTTTGAGAATGTCTATTCAGGTTTTTTCCTCATTTTTACATTAAATTATTATTATTATTATTTGCTATTGAGTTGTTTGAGTTTCTTATGTATTTTTAGTATTAACTTCTTGTCAGATGCATAGTTTGCAAATATTTTCTCCTATTCTGTAGGTTACCTTTCACTCTTGATTGTTTTCTTTTCTGTGTGGAAGCTTTTTAGTTTCATATTATTCTATTTGTCTTTTTTTGCTTTTATTGCCTGTGATTTTGAGGTCTTATCCTCGAAAAATATTTGCTTAGACCAATGTCATAAAGTGTTTTCTCTAAGTTTTCTTCTAGTACTTTTATATTTCAAGCTCTTACATTTAAGTTTTTATTCTACTTTGAATTGATTTTTGTATATGATGAGATAAAGAAATCTAGTATCATTCTTCTGCATGCGGCTATCCAGTTTTCCCAGCACTACTTATTGAAGGGACTGTCCTTTCCCTAATATACATGTGTTTGGTGCCTTTGTCAAAAATCAGTTTGATTTATGTGTCTACTTTTATGCCAGTACCATGATGTTTTCTGAACCCAGAGGATATTAAAACTATTTAACAATGAAATTTAAAATTTATTCAATGCTGTGACGATATAATAAGTCAATGTGTTTATTTTTGTTTGGCAATGCAAGGTTAAGCAACTTGAAAACCAAAGATGTAAACATAGTTGACATTTAATGAATTTACTTCATAAGTCAGATGTTCTCTGAAAATTCTGAAATTCTGAGGCTGTTTGTTCTAAATAGTTTTCTTGACTGTTTTCATACATCTGAAAATGAGGAAAATAATAAATTAATGTCTTCTTGTTTTATGGAGCTATTTCACATTATCACACTGTGGTGTGGTTTTCTCAAGAGAGAAAGTATTTTCAGGTGAAGCTAAAAATTAACCAAATGGGCAGTGACATGCAGCTCCCAGCAAGTGGACTCCCCTCCCCCACAGTGCACCGACAAATGTATGCAATGTCCTGCCAGTGGTCTTTCAGCTCTCCAGCAACCCTGGTTGACGTTAGAGCACTTCTTGGGTGACAAGTGGTATTTGTTTGGATTTTAACATGAATATTATCTGATGTAGACCTAAAAATTAATAACAGCCTAACCATTGCTTGTAATTTCAGTTGCTGTGTTTATGTAAAGTACTTTTATTGAGGTGCTCAATGTTTAGGATTTAGTCTATATTAGGTTTGGGATTCTTCTTGGGGCCCATCCTGTGCTGTTGACATGAATGTAAATTGTTCTAGGGAAGGGCCGAAATAGTGTAGATGTAATAAAGTTATCTCGCTATTTATAAAAATGACACAGACCAGTGTAAGAACCATTTATAAAAATGTAAACACATTTTTCTTCCTTGTTTGTTAATAAATCTTTATTGACATACAATAAACTGTGCATATTTGAAGTCTACAGTGTGGTAAATGTGAATCTGGTTATACACCTATGAAACAATTACTGCACTCATGACAATAAACATCATCTCCCAGGGTTGGATTGTGCATCTTCACAAATGTTCCCTGTCACACCTGCTGCTTTCTCCCTCCCCACTGCCAGATAATCACCAGTCTCCTCCTATCATTCTAGATTGGTTTGCATTTTTCTGGACTTAAATCCAGAGAATCATTCCCACAGCATATATATATATATATATAATTTTTTTTTGCCTGTCTTCTTAACTCAGCATAATTATTTTGAGGCCTATCCATGTTGCTGCATACTTACTTCCTTTTATTGCTGAATAGTATTTAATTTACATGAATACACCACCATTTGTTTATCTATTCATCTGCTGAATAACAATTAGGTTGTTTCCAATTTTTAGCTATTGAAAAAGTAAAGCTACTATGGAAGTTCATGTCCATGTCTTTGTATAGACATGCACTTTCTTTTCTCTTGGGTAGATACCTAGAAATGGAAAGGCTGGCTCACACAGTAGATGTATTTTTAAATTTTGCAGAAATACCACATAGCATCTCAAATTGGATGCACCATTTACATTCCCACTAACAATATATGAGTTCTAGGTGCTCCACTTCCTCTCCAAGACCCAGTGTGGTCAGACTTGCTGCTATATAGAAAAACAATCACGTATAGAAAAACAATTGTTTTTGTGTGTTTGTTGATCTTGAATCTTACAACCTTGCTAAATTCATTTATTAGTTATAATGGCTTCATTGTAGATTACACTGAGCTTTCTACATAGAAGATCATGTGGACAGCATCTACTGGGTAACATCTAATCTGGGTAACTTTCCTTTATTTTTCTTGTGTTATCACACAAGTGAGAACCCTAATATAATGTCGAAAACAGATAATGAGAGAGTACATTCTTATCTGGTTCTCACTCTTAGTGGATGATCTGTTAGTTTTTCACCATTTAAGCAGGATGTTAGATAAAATTTTTCCACAGGTACACTTTATCAGGTTAAAGGAGGTGACTTCTACCCCTGGTTGGCTAAGAGTGTTTGTCAAGAATGGATGTTGGATTTGCCAAATGATTTTTCTGCATTTATAGAGATAAAAACATTATTTTGTTATTTTAGTTTGTTAATTGATTGTCTTTCAAATGATAAATTAAACTTGCATACTGGGATAAACTTTACTTTGTCTTGATATGTTGTCTTATACTGTTGGGTTGGATTTTCTAAAACTTTGTTTAAGATGTTTGCTCAGGATTAACCAGTGAAAACATCTGAGCCTGGAGTTTTCTATGAGGAAAAACTTTTAACAATAAATTCAATTACTTTAATAAGCATAAAACTGTCCAGGCTTCCTGTTTCTTCTTGAGTGAGTTTTAGTCATTTGAATCTATGATGAAATTGTCCATTTAGGTTATTGTCTGGATTGTCAAATTAATTGGCATAAAGTTGTTCATAATATTTCTTGATAATTCTTTTAATATCTGTAGGGTATTTACTGATGCCATCTCTCTCATTTCTGATATTGATGAATTGTCTTCTCTGTTTATTATTGATCATTCTGTCTAGAAGTTTATCAATTATAGTGATCTTCTCAAAAAAGTCTGGTTTTGGTTTCAATGATTTTTTATCTATTGTATTTCTGTTTTCTATTCATTGATCCTTGCTCTCATCTTTATTTCTTGTCTTCTGCTTACTTTGAATTTAATTTGCCCTTTCTCCTCTATTTTATTAAAGCATAAGATAAGGCCATTCTTTTTTCCAATGTATGCCTTTAATGCTGTTCATTTCAGCCTAAATATAACTTTAGCAGCACCACACAAATTTTAATATAATGTATTTTCTAGTTTCCAGTTTGCCTTTTTATTTTTTTCTTTGACCCAGTTTTTCGTTTGTTTTTTTTTTTTTGCTTTAGAAATACATTGTTTAATTTCCAAATATTTGAGGATTTGCTAGACTTCTTTCAGTTACTGATTTCTAATTTAATTCCATTCTTGCCAGAGAGACTAACTGGTATGATTTGAATCTTTTAAAATATATGCAGGCTTTTCAATAATTTGATATATAAGCTATCTTGATAAATGGTCTGTGTACATTTGCAAAGAATATATATTCTGCTGTAGTTGGGTGAAATGTTGGATTAATATCATGAGGTCAAATTTGTCCAGTCAAACAGTATGAGTCCAGTCTGATTTTCATCTTAATATGGTACTGAAGTTTCCCACTATAATTGTTGATTTATCTATTTTTCCTTATGGTGCCACCAGTTTTGGCTTTATGTATTTTGAAGCTATGCTATTAGATGCATAGATGTTCAGAATTGTTATGTCCTCCTGTACAATTGGGCTCTTATCTTTATGAAATGACTTACCTCTGTCAATATTCTTTTCACTGGAGTCTACTTTTATATTTGTATGCCCACAGTAGCTTTCTTCTGATATGTGTTAGCACAGTGCATCATTTTCTATCCTTTGGTTTTTAATCTATTTGTGCCTTTATACTTACATTGTATGTGTGTGAGTTGTGTGTGTATGTGTGTGCACGTGTGTGTGTGTTGTGGGCGGAATATAGTTGAGACTTGCTTTTTCTTCCCAATCTGACAATCTCTGTCTTTTTATTACATTATTTAGACCAGTCACAATTGATATGATTATTGCTGTTGTTAGAGATGTCTCTCAGCTAGCTGTTTGTTCCCTATGTGTCTGATTTGTCTCTGTTCTCCATTCACTTATTTTTCTGACTTTGTATATATTAAATGGTCTTATTTTATGATTTTATTTTATTTTTATTGACTTATTAGCTATAACTCTTTGTTACTGCAGGGGTTGCTTTAGGTTTTATAGTATATGTATGTGATAGGCAGAATAATGGCCTCCCAAAGATGTTCATGTTATACTCCCTGAAACCTGTGCATATAGCATGTGACATAACTAAGAGAATTAAGTCTACAGAGGGGATCAAAACTGCAAATCAACTGACTTTATGATAGGGAGATTGTCCATTGGCCCACGTAATCACAGTTTTTTAATGTGAAGAAGGAGGCAGATCATCAATGTTAGAGTGCTGTGATGTGAGAAGGAATAAGCTGGCCATCTCTGGCATTGAAGATGGAAGACAGCCATGACCATCTCTGGTGCTGAAGATGGAAGACAGCTATGAGCCAAGGAATGCAGGCAGCCTCTGGAAGCTGAAAAGGGTGAGAAAATGCCTTCTCCAAGACAGCCCCTAGCAAGAAACTCAGCCCTGCCAAGGCCTGGATTTTAGCCAAATGAGATCCCTTCGGATGTATGGGCCCCATAACTGTTAGACAATGTATTTATGCTGCTGTCAGTCACTGAGGTACTTTTGGTGATTTGTCATAGCAGCAATAAGAAACTAATGCAGCATACACCCATAACTTAGCACTGTTTATCTTCAAATGTCATTATGTCATTTAATATAAGGACCTCATAAGAGTTTACTTTCATTTCTCCTCTTCCAGACTGTGTGCTATTCTTGTCATAAATTTAGCTTGACATTACATCGGCATTATTTTTTGTTTCAACAGGGACTTACAAGCAGAAGCCATGTCACAAAGTTTGGATATGTGTCCCCACCCAAATCCCATGTTGAAATGCAGCCTCCATTGTTGGAGGTGGGGCCTGGTGGGAGGTGCTTGGATCATGTGGGTGGATTTCTCATGAATGTTTAGCACCATCCCCTTGATGCTGCCCTCAGGATAGCGAGTGAGGTCTCGAGAGATCTGGCGGTTTAAAAGTGTGTAGCAGCTCCCTGCTCTCTTTTGCTCCTGCTTTTGCCATGTGACTGCCTGCTTCCTCTTTGCCTGCCACCATGATTGGAAGCTTCCTGAGGTCTCCTTAGAAGCAGAGGCCACCACGCTTTCTGTACAGCCTGCAGAGCTGTGAGCCAATTAAACCTCATTTCTTCTAAATTATCCAGTCCCAGATATTTCTTTATATCAGTGCAAGAACGGCCTCACACACCACGTCTGTGTCTCTGGCAGCAGTGAGACAAGATAGTGGATCTCCCTGATGTTACCCCCAGACCCAGGGCTCATATGCCATAGGGGAGGAGTGCTTCACAAAGCATGCATGTGACAATTGAAGTACAACACCACCAAGATTGTTTGACCAAAGGGCAGGATTTATGGTAAGTCCATGCTCTTATGCAAGAAACAATAGATAAACTGGAAATCTTGGAAGCCTCCTTGAAAGAGGGGTTAATCAGAAGCCAATGGGGTGGATTCATGTCCAAGATAGAGCTCCTTTTGCTGCCATACCAGGCAAACTCCTACCCCAAACTTAAGCATTGTTCATGGTATGTTTCTTCCAGGAAGAGTTTCCTTTCTAGACTGCCACTGGCATTAGTTTAAATGTTTTCAGAATATATTTAAACTAGTGGATGTATCTTTCTTCCAGGAAGAGTTTCCTTTCTGGACTGCCACTGGCATTAGCTTAAATGTATTCAAAATATATTTAAACTAGTGGATGGGCTCCTTCTGTCTTATGCCTCAGTTCCGCTGTGCACATGTGGCCATCCTGCACCACCAATGACTTTGCTAATGCTCTGTCTTCCTGCCTTCTGCACTAGACTCTGAGCAGTCTGGGAGTAAGGAATCTGTTTGATTTCTTATCATCCTGAATAAGCATCATGCTTGACACATAATAGGTACTCAGTAATTAACTGTGGAGTGAATAAATGAATGAACAAATGCCGTAATGCACAAATGAGCACTTAGCTGAGGGTGACAAAGAATATAGAATATCGATGAGACACATCTACTCTCATCAATGTCATAATTTCCAAAATGCTGGGGATTCATGTTGTGACTTCACAGTGAAGAGCTTTAAGCTTAGTTGGAGTTTGCAAATCATGGGCTCATGACCCAAAGGTAATTAGCTATGAGACTGTGCATTGATGCAGATTGGCAGGTGGTGTAAAAAGGCGTCAGCCAGAGATACTTTCCTAGGTTACGATGCCGATGGCGATGAGCTTCCCCAGGAAGGACTGAAGCCCCACGTGGCTTTCTCTCTGTGGCTCTAGGGTGGACAGTCCGCAGCATACACCACTCAGCTGTGCTTGCTGTTCCCTTTCGGCATCTGGTCCTGTGTGTTGATTCCTCGTTCAAAACAGCTGTTAACTACCGTGGGTGTCACCGCTGTGTGTTTTCCACAGTGTAGACCTTCCAGTTCCATCACAGACTGCATTCGCATGCTGAGCTCCGTCGTGAGACTTGGAGGAACCTGACACTTTATTTTATGTCTCTGATCCTCTTGACACCAAGCTGGCACTCAATAAGTAATCGCTGGATAGTAAATAAGTGAATATACGCCAAAATATCCACATTAACGTATTGGCTACTTTCTTTGCAAAAGCATTTTTGACTCATCAAATAGTGGCCGAGAGTGCCTGGGATGACACCTGTGTCAGACGACACCTCGCGGAAACGCTGGAGCTGGTGTTACTTCCGTACCCACAGCAAAGCACACCTAAAATCTGTGAAATCTGCTGATCTCCAAAATGCATGTATATACACAAAGAGTTACATCAAGAGAAACAAATCCATCTGTGAAGACACCTTCAAATTTTAAGTGTTTCTTAATGGTTATTGATCCACCACCTTTTAAGTTACCTTAGAAGTGTGTATCCTGATATTTAAAAAAAATACATTGGTCTAGTCTATTTTAAGAAGTCTATTTGTCCAAATGAAACATTTCAAAATGGGAATTTTAGGGAACTTTTTGAATTCTAAGTAATGACTTGTATTGTGGGCTAGCCGCACCTTTCTATTATATTTAGTTATTTGCTAGTACTTCATCCACTTAATCACGTCTTTTAACATTTGCTTATACAGCAAAATAAAATAGCCATAAAAACAAGGTAGCCCTCACTGTTTGTCACTTCTGTATTCATTACTACAATGAAATTATGTGGTCACATGTAATTATGTCATTTATTATGTTGTATTATTTCAATGCACCTAAAAGATGGGAGGGAATATCTTATTCTGGGAAAGAGAACAGGAAATAAGACATAAACTAAACGATGTGTATGGCTAGGGGTGAAAACAGAATTACTGCAGGGAGAAGAATGATCTCTGGCTTATTCTCTTGGTGCAGGAAATGGCACCAACTAGCTATGGCATAAAACACTCTGGCTATTCAACAATGAATTTTCCTGGTTTCCAGGAAGCATAATTTTGGTATCTAAAGTAAGTAATATTCGTGATTTCCACAGAAGTTACTCAGTGTCCAGAAAAATCTTCCCTTTAGCCCAGCGTGGGTAAACCGTGATTGCAGACGGGTCTCTGGAGAGGGGATGTGGACCCAGCTCTCCTGAGTGCCTGCAGCAGGGAGCACTGAACCGTCTCCCCCACACCAGGCTTAAACAAGGCCACTCACCCCAACCTGTGCCCCACCCAGAAAGTGAGAAACTAGAACTTTATTCTCCCCGGGCTGACACTCCGCCTCCGTCCAGTTAGAACAGAGGGGACGAGAGGCAGCGCCAAGCCAGGCTTTCTGGCTCTCTCCTCCAGCAGGCCTGAGTCTCAGTGGTGCTGGCCTGGGGTCAGGAGCACCTGCGGTCCCAGCTTCAGCCTCCCAGCAGCTGGGATGCCGGCCTGGAGGGGAGAGAGGGAGAGGACACCGGCACTTTAACCCCTGGACCAGGCCTCCAAGCAGACTCTATCACCTCGAGCTCGCCCTTGAGAAGCTGACGTTAGGGTTAGGAGGAGACGTGAGCAGAGCCGGGAAACATCAACTAAGTATTTACCCCATGAATCCCTCCTTCTCTGGGGTGATCACCCCGGGACCGGATCCCCGCCAAGGGGCAAGGCACTGACCCCACACAGATGTCCCCTGGTGACCCCTGGACTCCACCTTCTGCTCAGCCACCTGGCTGCACCTTCCTGCTCCTCCTCGCCCAGGGCTGGGGCCGCAGGCACCTGGTCCCACATCTCTAGCTCCCGTTTCTGCCATGTCGTGACCCCGTCTATTCCTCCGAACTCTGTCTGCACCGCCTTGTACATCGGAGGCATCCCTCCCAGGTGCCTGCACCCCTCCGTGGGGCACCTGCTCTATGGAGTCCTCACCTTTTCCTGCCTCCTGCTTTCTGCCAGGACAGCCTGGGGGTCGCAGGGAGGGGGCTTGCCCTGCAGCATGGAAAGGGTGGGCCAGGGCCTGAGAGCCGCAGGGCCTCCAGGAAGGGCAGGTGCAGGACTGGGATGCAGAGGGTAGTAGCCTGGACTGTACACGAATTGGAGTGCGGGCTCCCAGTAGGCCACAGCCCTGGCGTCATCCTCAAAGAGCCACACAGCAAAGGCAGTGAGAGGCACACAGTTCCCATTGTGCCCAGAGATGGCCCAAAGCACAGGGATGACAGGGATTCCCAGGGAAGGCAGTGGGATTTGCTGAGCATGGAGAGTGGTGAGGCCTGGGGCTTTGTGTTGGAGAAACATCACCTTCACATATGAGGACCTGACTTGTGTCCCCACCCAGCCTTCCCGACCTGACCCCAGCAGGAGCAGATGGCATTTTCTGTGGGTCCAGGAGGTGAGAAAGGCGGCAGGGGATAAATAGGGACGTGTACCACCTGCTGCGAGGAAAACAGCACCGAGGAGGATGTGCAGAAGCCAGAATGTGTGGGCCGGTAGTGTGGCCCCAGGCCGAGTGGCCTCTCCATGACACAGATGTCACGATTTAACTCAGACCTGCCAAGTGGAGCCTCCGCAGCAGGCCCAGGAAACCCAGAGACCGGCCCTGTTCCCCGTGGGGATTCAGGCACCACGGGCTGGAAAGCACACTCCCTGGGAACGTCTCCGGGACAGCCGTCAGGACCAGATTCTAGAAGGATGCAGGGTGGTCTCTCCCATCTTTGTTTCGACTCTTCTCTCATCGACACCCCTGAGGCAGAGTGTGGTTGGGTACAAGGCGCCGCACACGCAGCGCTGCGGTGAGTCAGTTCCGCAGGGAGCCTGTCTTCACCCCGGACCCCCAGGTCTCTGGCTAAGAGCACGCGATTTTCAGACACAGTCCCCCCCTCACAGGTGTGGGAAGGCTGTCTGCAAGCTCCGCCTCATTGGAGGGTAAATATGCTTGGGAGCAGCCCCGGAGCGGGTGTGCCAGGGTCCTGCTTTAGCCCTCCAGCTGCCTTGGCACTTGTGTTTCTGCGAGGACTTGATCCTCTTTGATAAGTGAGCCTCAGCAGGACCAAGGTGAAGGCCGGCTCTTCCAGCACAAGGGCGGCCAGCCCAGCCCAAACCCTGCCTCCCCACACTGAATTCTGGTCATGTCCACTCACTTACTGTTGCTTAGATTGATTTAAAAAGTAAAACCACACTTGCGACTTTTCTTCTTTTATAGAGTGAAGGAAAAACTCCTGTCAGAAACTACCTTAGGGGAACCAAGGTTCACTATCATGAGGGTCTCCGAATGATTTGTGAAGAAAACACTGCTGTTATCAAAGAGATAAGCATTGGCTAGGAATAATTACACTTTAAAAATTCTCAAATGGGCAACATGCATAAAAAGGCCCCCAGAGAATGTTTTCCAGATGTAGAAATTGGAGACCTAAACCACGATTCCTCAAGTGGTTTCATGGATAAAGAAATGCACAAGTAATGGGAAATAACAGCAGCCATCAGCTGTGGGAGTGTGGAGGGAGTAGAGGTCTGTGCATGCATTCCTGTGCCTGTGAGTGTGAGTGTGTGTCTGTCAGTACATGTGTGTGCGTGTGCCTGTGAATGTGAGTGTGAGCATATGTGCATGCATGGGCATGTGTGTGTCTCTGTGTAAGTGCACACATGTGTGCATATGTGTGCCTGTACCTTTGAATGTGAAAGTGTGTGTGCACGTGTGTGTGCCTGTGTGTTACTGGACGTGTGTGCATGTACCTGAGAATGTGAAAGTGAGTGTGTGTGCATGTGGGTGTGTGCCTGTGTCAGTGCACACGTGTGTGTCCATGTGTTTGCACACGCACATGTGTGTGCCTCTGTGTTTACACATATGCATGTGTGTGCCTGTGTGTGTGTGCATATGTGTGTGTGCCTGTGTGTGTTGGTGCATGTGCATGTGTGTGCCTGTGTTTGCACATGTGTGCCTATGTGTGTGTGCATGTGTGTGTGCACTTGTGTGTTGGTGCATGTGCATGTGTATGCATGTGTCTATGTGTGCCTGAGTGTGTTTGTACACCTGTATGTGTGTGCCTGTGAGTGTGTGCGTGTCTGAGTGTGTTTGTATGTGTGTGCATTTGTGTGTGTCTGTTTGCACATATGCATGTGTATGCCTGTGCCTGTGTTTGTGTGTATGCATGCATGTTCGTGTGCCTATGAGTGTGTGTTTGCACGTGTGAGTGCGTGTGCATGTGCCTGTGTGTGTGAGCATGTGTATGTGTGTGCCTGTGCCTGTGCGTGTGTGCATGCATGTTCATGTACCTGTGTGTGTTTGCACGTGTGAGTGCATGTGCATGTGCCTGCGAGTGTGTGTGAGCATGTGTTTGTGTGTGCCTGTGCCTGTGTGTGTTTGCACGTGTGTGCATATGTGTGCATGTGTCTGTGAGTGTGTGTGTGTGCACACAGATACATGGCATGTTCACGCACACAATTCGCCTGCTGCTTAGACTTTATGCCTGCGGGTGTGTCCAGGTCTCTCTTTTGCTTTCTTTGGCTGTTCTACCGCAAAAGGCCCAAACACCCTGATTTGCTAAACGCACCAGCTATGGAGGAGATGCAGACACGTGTGTACGGCCTAGCTCCTCCCGCAGCCTCCGACAGCTTGCGGGGTGGGCACGGTTAACAAGCCCTACAGCTGGCGGATCTGTGCAGACATAATTGCACACGAATGGCGGGGGAGCCGGGGAACCAGGAAGAAATAAAACAGATAACAAGCAAAGGGAAAAGTGGCACTGTAAACAAGCCGCGTCTTTTCTCTCCGCAGAGCGAGCCGTGTGTCTGGAGGCGGTGTCTGTGTGCAGCTTGACTCCTAATCCATATCGCAAACAGCTTCCAGATGCTTCCAGCCCCAACCTACTCGGGGATTCCTGCCCTTCACAGATGCCTCTCCAGGAGGGGGGTCTGTCTATAAGTAAAATGGGGTGGATTTTACTAATCATTCATTTCCAATCTTCCTGACGGAGACTTTTATTAATAAACTCGTTTCATCTGTCTCTTTGATGAGGAAGAATTTACCCGCTTAGCCATGGGAAAGGAGCGGGAGGGCTGGGTGGCTGTCGTGAGTGTGCGTTTGTGTTTGTGCACACACACTCTGTGCACATGCTGAAGAGAAAGGACGTGCCCCAAAACGCAGACCACCAGCCCTCAGAGGATCCAGTGGGGCTTGGGCAGCGGCGAGGGGTGGAAGGGAACCGGCCGCTCACTGGCACGAAGGCCGGACGGATGCCCGGTCCCCTCCCTGGCTGCAGCCACCCTGTGCGGCCCCCGTGCTCTGGAACTGGCAGAGGTGGGGGGCACTGGCTGGTGGGATTGAGGCCACACCGGGAGCCTCGCTGTCCCCAGCCCGGCCCTCACAGCCTTGCCTCTAATTGAGGCTGTCTGCTTAATCGAGAGACGCAAAGAAAACCCTTCCTGCGTCCTAGGGATGGCTTGGAACAGGGGAAGACGTGGCTTCCTTTCTCCTCCTTCCTGCTCCTGCTTCTGCTCCTGCTTATTTCTGCATGCTGTTCTAATCTGCGCCTTTGAAATGACAGCTTTCAGAACTGGGAGAGAAAATAACGATGCTGATTAATTAATTCCCTGACAAATTTACAAGCTTTCAAATGAGTTTCATCCTAACCAGGTACATCCTTTCACTTTTCTCCGCGCAGATGCTTTTCCTTCCCTCCTGCTCCCTTAATCCCAGTGCAACCCTCTGGATTTCAGCAACTGACTGAGCTGCCCAATTCCAAGGAAAACGAACGTGATAAGAATCAAATTTCCCCCAATTCTCCCCTTGCACCTGGCTCATCATGGCTCCTCCATGTGAACTTTCCTCTTGCCTCAGAGCAGAGGCGTCGCCAGACTCCCCAAGCTCCTGGATCCTGGTGGCTCTAGGGCTGAGGAGAAGGCTCCTGCCTCCCTGGCCCTCTCCTCCTCAGCCTCTGCTTCCCATGCCCTCTGATCTCTCCTCCAACCCACCTGGGGCGTGGACTCACTGTATCCTCTTACCACCCAGCTCTCATTCTCTCACCAGCGTGACCAGAAGCACATGAGTTTGGTGCCTAAGTCAAATCCCTCTTTATTCCAAATGGCTTTCACAGCATCATCTACATGGTTATAAACACAGACCTCATGGCTCTGCTCCCAGTGGCCACCCTTATGCCCAGAACAGGTGCCAGGCGACTCCACCTGCCTGCCAGTACCCATGCTGTCCACACATCCAAGGGCCGTGCCACCAGCTCCTCCCAAATACACCTCAGCCATGGGCTGTTCGCTCCACGATGGGGACCCGCACCTCCCTACCTGGCCAGGCAAACCCTACTCTTTCAGAAGCTTCCATGCATGGGTCAGCCCCCTTGATTTTTCCACTGACTGTTACCCAGTCCTCAGCAGGCACAGGAATGATAGCTGTCCATTTACTGATTTTCTTTTCTTTCCTGCCTTTCACATATTCTCATGTCACATTGAATTACTTGACTCTCGTAGATGATGTGTTTCTTAAGGGCAGAGCCCATGCCCAGATCACGGTACCTTTGAAACAGGTATTTGCTGGATAATTTTACTTGACAACACTGGGGCTCTGAAAGGTTAATTGGCCTGCCTCAGACCGCGGAGCAAGGAAGGGGGATGAGAGCGGAAGAAGCCCGGGTGTCCCCTCTCAGTACCTGGATTGGGGTCTCCACTCTATCCTGTCCCCTGCTTCCAGACTCCAAGCCCAGATCTTGGCGTCTTTGCTGCTTTGTTAAAGATTAGAGTTGTGATTAATAGTAGAAAACAAGACCATCTTTTAAAATATCTTACTACTGCAGGGTGTCTTTAAGTTATTTCTGTTGTTCTATTGTACTGTGTTGAACAGTGTCCCCCAAAACTCATGCCCACCCAGAACCTCACCATGTGACTGTATTTGCAAATAGGGTCTTCACAAATGTAATCAGGTTAATATGAGGTCACATGGAATTTGGCTGGGCCCTAATCCAGTGACTGCTGTCCTTTTAAAAAGAGGGAAAATTGGACAGAGACACAGAAAAGAAATATCCTTGCAGAGATGTGGATTCTCACACAGGAAGGAGCCTTGTGAAGAGGGGGGCAGATCACATGTTTGTGTCCACAAGCCGAGGACTGCTGGATCCCCAGAAGCTCAAGGGGTATGGGATGACCTTCCCCTAGGGCCTCCAGAGGGAGCCCCAGAAGCTCGAGGGGTGGGGGAGGACCTTCCACTAGGGCCTTCAGAGGGAGCGGAGCCCTGCCGACACCTTGATCTCCAGCTTGTAGCCTTGGTCTGTCCTTGCACTGCTATCAAGAAATACCAGAGACTGGGCAATTTATGAAGAAAAGCGGTTCAATTGACCACGGTCCTGCAGGCCACACAGGAAGCTCGGTGCTGACATCTGCTTGGCTTCTGGGGAGGTCTCAGGAAGCTACAATCACTGTGGAAGTCAAAGGAGAGCTCCTGCTGGAGCAGGAGCAAGACTGTGGAGGGGCCACACACTTTTAAACACCCAGATCTCCTGGGAACTCACTCACGATGGTGAGGACAGCACCAGGGGGTGGCGCAAAAGCATTCATGAGAAATCCACCCCTGCGGGCCAGTCATCTCCCACCAGACCCCACCTCTAATACCGAGAATCAGTTCAACGTGAGATTGGGGTGGGGACAAATATCTGAACCATATCACACTGTGAGAGAATAAATTCGTGTTCTTTGAAGCCACTTATTTTGTGGTAATTTGTTGTGGCAGGCGTGGGTATCTGATATCCCCATTAAATCATCACAGGTGCCAAAGCTCACGCTCACGTACAAGGCGATTTTCAACTGTCAGGATCAACGCGGTTTCTTCATTACGTGGCAAACCTATCCCAAAGTTATGCTCTCAATTCAAACAGGAACTCAGGAAACCAAGGCTGCCAGGAGAGTGAGATAAAATATTTATGTCTGGTCAGGGAGGTCAGTGCAGACAGAAATAGAGTGGCTTCTGTGAAGTTCGAGAGTCCCGTCTTACCCCTCAGGACAGAACAGGGCACGAGTATGTCCTGGCATTACAAATAGAGCCAGTGACTGCCCCAAATTCCCATTGCTGATGTCAGCAGGCATAGGTTAGATGTGTGTGCAACAGCATTGGCTGAACTGTGTGTACCACAGTCTGCGGGTAGCATTAGACACGGGCTTTTCAGAACACACACAATCCCTTCCTCCTGATGATTGATTCTGGAAAACTTATGTTTAGATTTTTTTTGCCTTGGATCACAGGAAATTCTGAACTAAAGTTGACCCTTCAGAGTGATGATTACATTGTCTTCCAGATGAGCTTTATTTCTTCCCTTTTGTGGTCTCGACTATCCATGCATTTTTTTTTTATTGAACATGTGATAAGCTTTAGCAAGTCAGTGAAACCCTGTGGGGAGGAAGTGAGTTGCAAACATAGATTCCGATAGTTACATGAACATATGCATGAAAGCAGAGATGAAAAGCCAGCACGTGTGAGCTCCAAAAAGCTGTCAGACCCAAGGCTTGGTATGGGAGCAGGTGTCCTGAGTGGTGCACGACACAGAGGAGGGGTGAGGTGGGAGGACAGATGAGCAGAGAGGGCTGGGGATGGTCACGGCACAATCTCCCATGAGCAAAGGCGGAGAGGACTGAACGCACATGCCCAGGCGCAGCCAGGAACGCCCTGGCTCGGCCGCCACAGAGGGTTTGTGTGTGAGAGACAGAGAGGGTGACTGTGCACACCCAGGTGGATTCGGGATCCCACAGGCTCGGCTGCCCCCGAGGGTTTGTGTGTGAGAGACAGAGAGTGTGAGTGTGTACGCCCAGCTAGATTTGGGAATGCACTGGCTTGGCTGCCTCAGAAGGCTTGTGTATGAGAGGTGGAGAGTGTGAGCGTGCACACACAGGCGGATTTGGGAACACACTGGCCCGGCTGCTGCAGAGGGCTTGTGTATGAGAAGCAGATAGTGTGAGTGGGCACACCCAGGCAGATTCAGGAATGCATTGGCTTGGCTGCCGCAGAGAGTTTGTGTATGAAAGACAGAGAGTGTGAGTGCTCACGCCCAGGTGGATTCGGGAACACGCTGGCCTGGCTGCCGCAGAGGGCTTGTGTATGAGAGGCGGAGCGGGGCTTAACAGGTAAGCAGAGTTTGTGCTGGGCAGAACCTCCCATGTTGGAGTAAGTCCTTTGGACTCATCTCTGGTGATAAGGGAAATATGGCTCCAAGGCAGGCGGAAATGATGCCAGTACGCATTTGCCGTGAAATTTCCAGAATCCCTTCAGTGGGCAGCATTTCCAGTGGGGCTACACGAGGGGCTGTGTGGGACCCGTTCTGCGTGGGCAAAGGACTGATGCTCTTCTGCCCTAACCATACAGAGGACGTGATGCTGAGCCTCCCTCGGATGCCTGGGGCCACCTTTCCATCTTCAGCTGTCACTTCTTATTCCCTATGAAAAAGTTATAGATACAAGAGAAACAAACAAACAAGGTAAAATAAGCTAAAAAAATCACTCAATAAAAAGGCAAAGATAAAGCAGTAAAAATAAGCAGCCACGGTGAGAACAAAAATGCCCAACTGGACAAAACCATCACAGAAGGCCAGGCAGGGTCTCTGGTCTAAATTAGAAACAAATAAAGCAATAAAGCATGTCTCCAGAGCGGAGTCTGAGGTCCAGCACGGGAGCCGGGTTTAAGGGAGGGTTAGGGGTGAAGGTCTCGCAAGGCGGGCGTCTCTCGAGGCGGGCCTTCCCTCCCTCCAGATAAGCACAGGCAGAGAGTGCTTGTCGTGACCATGGCGTGATGACCAGAGGACATCGGCCCTGGCCTGTGGCAGGCACAGAGCTCTCCGGAGCTTTGAACCCTTAAGAAAGCAGAGGTGCATGCGAACACTTAGTTTTGCCTCCTTCACTTTCTCAGACCCCAGAATGTCTCCCGGTGGAGTCCGGAGGGCAGAGAGGTCCCAGCACACACAGTCAGGGCTCCCACATCCAACTGATGGGACGGAGCCCTTCCTCTTCCTCTTAACTGATGCTGTGCTTGAGCTCAGCAAGACCGCATTTTTGTTTTGTTTATGTAACAAAGTGGATTAATACTGATGTCTTTACCTGAAGTTTTCCACTAAGGTAAAAGAAAGTTTATGACAAACACTTAGCCCGGTGTCAGACATCTAGAATATTCAGAGCAAATTACAGCTATTAGTATGCACGGAAACCTTCACACGCACGACAAAGTGTTGAAATTAACTAGGTGGTAGATAGAACAGGAAGGAAGAGGCTTTTCAGAGGAAAGGACCCCTTTGAATCTGAACCTCACCCCTCACTTGATGTTGAGCAAATTATTAAACCTCGTTGAGTCTGATTTCCCACATCAGTAAAAATACTTAACAATATATCTCACGTGTATGTAGAATCTTGTGTGCTCCAGAAATGCTACCTTCTTCTTCCCAAGCAGTGTTCCAGAAAGTATTCTATAGGTTATATAAAGTAGTTTTCCCCGCAGCAGAAATTGACGTTTAAAACAGTTTAATCATTTGCCTTGTTTATTAAATATCCAGACATAAGAAGTGACTTCCTTCAAAGACTGACTTCTACCTAGGCAGACTGTCCCATTCCTTTTGGATTTCATCGTAAATACTCAAACTGATGTTTTAAGCGCCTGCAGAATTGGGTCTATTCTTATTAAGCTCTGTGTGTGTGTGTGTGTGTGTGTGTGTGTTCAATATTAAAGTAAAAAGAAATGAATTGACCTGAAATAATTTTCTTCTTGAGAGACTCTGGAGATATGATTTGAAAATGATTGGTTTCAAAAGAAGAGATTATAAAAATTCTGAAGAGTCTTTCTATTTTCTTTACACATACACACACAACACACATGCAACACACATGTACACACTCATACATGTGCACACACACACAACACATGCAACGCATGCAACACAGTTGTGCACTCGCACTCACACACACATGCATGCACACATACACACACGTGCACACACACACAATTTTCCAGCTTATGCTGTAGTGATCTCATTAAGAAAGATTCTTTGAGATTAAGAGTCAGTATTTGGGGGTCCCTAAGCCAGCGATGACATGGCCTTGGATTGCCTTTTTACGTGACTCTTTCATTGCAGCTCGAGAGAGCTGGTCCCAAATGAGGCTACCTGGTTGGCCACAGTAGAATTATGACACAAGTGATCTTGTTTCCTCCTTACCTTTGATTTTCTTTTTGGATTCTAATAAAACGGAATATGTGGCTCATCTATAAATTATCTGTCTAGGTTTACTTTTTATGTCCAGACCATTTTAGGATCTATCCTTAAAGAAGTGCCACAAAAGAAGTAAAATTACTGTTAATATTCTAATAGTTAATACAAATAAAAGATTTTTATTGTATTTTTAATTTTAATGGAGGTTAATTTTGATGATAAGAAAGGAAGTGATGATGAGAAAGGAAGGAGAAAGAAAGGGAGGCAAAAGGAAAATCTGAACTTCTAGGTTTAGGTTTTTAGAAACGTATATGATTTTATTGAACACATATTTAAGAAGTAATAGTAAATAATTGATCCATTTTAGACATAAGTGGCCCATCCCAGAAGCTGAAGCCAAAACAAATGACAAGGATCACTCTGCCATCTTTGGTCTTAGTAGATGGCTTTTGCAGACCGAGTTTTGGGGGTAGTGTGGGGAGGAATGCTAACACGAGTGGCTCTAGAGGAACCACACCCTTGTGTAGCTTCTCCTTTAGTTTGCTTTTGAAAAGGAGGGGTCACCATCCAGACCAAAACCAGACATAGTACCAGTTAATGCACTCCTTGCAAAACCAGTGTCTACTTCTCTGTGCCTCAGTAGATTCCAAATCAAACCAACATTCTGCCTGGGTACCACATAGTGCCAAAAAGAGGCATTCCATGACAGGGTGTGACAATATCTGACACGGCAACACATGACAGCACATGGCAATGCATGACACGATAGCACATGATAGCACATAGGGCAGGACATCAAGTGACGACACACAGCATGTGGAGGGACAGCCCCTGACAACACATGGCAATGCATGACGTGATAGCACATGAAAGTACATAGCACACAGCATCACATGACGATGCACAGCCTGTGGTGTGACAGCACATGACAGCATGACAGCACATGGCAACAACACACGACACAGGGACCAGCATTCAAACAGTAAGTGCAAAGCAGCTAGTTTAGTCATTGCCAATTTAACATGAAAAGCAGCTCTAAATTGGAACTTTAAAATCAATTGAATTTGTGATTCAACTGTTATCTTTGTCTTTTGTAAAATAAATATATGTTCAAGTCAAATATTTATTGAGTTCTCAGCCGTGAACTTGACAGGAAATGGGATGGAGATCTAGGTGTGTGTCCTTCCCCCAGGGAAATGGGATGGAGATCGAGGTATGTGTCCTTCCCCTCTGGGGGAATGGGATGAAGATCGAGGTGTGCGTCCTTCCACCAAGGAAATGGGATGGAGATCGAGGTGTGCATCCTTCCACCAAGGAAATGGGTTGGAGATCGAGGTGTGTGTCCTTCCCCCAGGGAAATGGATGGAGATCGAGGTGTGTGTCCTTCCTGGGGAAATGGGATGGAGATCGAGGTGTGTGTCCTTCCCCCAGGGAAATGGATGGAGATAGAGGTATGTGTCCTTCCACTGGCCTCTTATGCACAGTGATGTTATTTGCAGGCAGTCTCTGTGTTCACTCAGGTTTGAGTGTAAAATCCCCACAACTTACTGTGTTTATCTTCTGTTTGGTTTCCTCCTTTAACTTATCTTTCTTATTTTTGTGTCTCTTTGCTTCCATATCTATGAAGAGTTTAGAGCCACCCATATAGTTTTAGGGCACAGCCCCCGATAGTACCCTGACTTCAATGATAAGTTCAGGGGTTCCCAAAGCTGCCCCCAGTTTCAGTAAATGTGCTGGGAGGACTCCCAGAACTCACTGAGCTGGTGTCCTCATGGCTTTGGTGTGTTATAGGAACAGGACCTGGGTTGTCTGGGGAAGCCATGCGTGGGTGGCAGTGGGGACGCAGACAGGGGCCATTCAGTGTCCTGATCACACGGAGTCAGGAGATGAGACTCTGCCCTCTCTCAACAGCAGTGGTGAAATGAGCATGGAGATGGTCCAACATGGGAGCTCCCCGAGCTCGGCGTTCAGAGTCTCTACGGGGGCTCCACTACCTGGGCGAGTTAAGTGCACCGTTTGGTCCATGTGGTTTAGCTCGGTCCCCATGTCAGTGGATCCTGTGTGACCCAATGTCCCCATCTGAATCACCTTTTGCTATCCGGCCAGCCCAAGACCCCCAGGCAGACAAAGATCACTCCCCAGGAGCCAACCCTAAACCTTTTGGGGGCAAAGTTAAGTTCTTTACTACCCAACACGCAGGAGCTGTCACCGAAAGACAGTTTATCACCTCCAAATAGGGATCCCAGGATGTCACTTCAGTCAAACCTGAATTTGATTACACTGTCACTTAACACCTGTATAATTTTGGATGGTAACATAGCTCTGTTCAGCCTTGCTTTTTCACAGTGACAGGCACAGTACCTCGAATACCGTAACACTCAGAATTTGTCACCTCACCATGATTATTAAAAAGCAATCAGTTTCCTTCTTGCTAACCTAAAAAGTTATCTAAAACACTCTGAATGTCATAGATTTCCTCCTTCATTCAGCAGACTCTCAGTGGGCTTCCATCAGCCTTAGTCTCTCTCTTAAGGTTCTGATACATTAATGAAAAGACAGTCTGTACCCACAAGGGGCTTGCACTCTGGTGGAAAGAGGGAAGGTAAGCAGACACACAAATGCACTATTATGAATGCCACAGCAGGTGTTTTTACAAAGGAAAGTACATCTCATTGGTAAAGTTGTGGAGGTTTCAGAAGAAAAAAAACACTTGTATTAGAACAAAAGATAATTTGCAAAATGAGGACAGCATTCTGAGTGTGACGGTTGGTTTTATGTGTCTGCTTGATTAGACTAAGGAGTGCCCAGGAAGCTGGTAAAACATTATTTCTGGGTGTTCCTTTTGGGTGCTTCCAGATGAGATTCTCATTTTACTGAGTAGACTGAGTAAATGAGACATCAGCCCTCACCTGTATGGGGGACCTCATCAGTCTATTGAGGCCTAAATAGAGCAAGAGGGCAGTGGAAGGTGAATTCACTCTTTCCATGAACTGGGATATCCATCTTCTGCTGCTGGAGCTCCCGGTTCTGGGCCTTTGACCTTGGCCTGAACTACACCACTGGTTCCCTTGGTTCTCAGGCCTTTGGGGTTGGACAGGGCCTTACAGCCCTTGCACTTGGCAGGTCATGGGACTTCTTGTACTCCATGATCACACGAGCCAGTTCCTCATAATAAATCTCATCCCTCTCTCTCTCTCTTCTCTGTAGTTCTGTTTCTCTGGGGAACCCTGGGCAGATGGAAAAGCATAGGTCTGAAGAGTGAGAAGTGCTCACATATTCTCAATCCTGCACATTGCTATAGATTGAATTACTCCTGCCCAAATTCATACATTGAAACCCAACTTTCCAATGTGACTTTAAGAGGAGGTGTGACTCCTGGGAAGGGCATAGGTTAGATGAAGCCATGCATGTGAGGCCCCCGTGATGAGATCTTACGAGAAGAGGAAGAGACGCCACTGCTCTCTCCTCTCTTTTTGGGCACCTGCCATGAGAAGGCACATTGAGAAGGCAGCCGTCTGTGAATCAGGAAGGGAGCCCTCACCAGGACCCAGCCCAGCTGTACTCTGACCTCGAACTTCCAGCCTCCAGAACTCTGAGAGATAAATTTCTGTTTTTTATAAGCCACCTAGGCCATATAATATTTTGTTTTGGCCACCAGAGTGGATTAAGACACTGGTGTAATAAAATTGTTTCAGCAGTGAAGTGTAAAACAAAACACACAGAGAACCTCTGCTTTCAGCCCTGGGAGCCCCTGAAAGCATTAGGCACGGGAATGACAAGTTGGGCAGCAACAGAGCACAGACAGGAGAGTAAAGCTGGGAGCCCGAGAAGGTCCCAAGTAGCCTGGACAGGGCCTGTGTGGATGAGGGTGTGTCAGGGGAGGACACCAGATGTGTTTAGGAGGAAGGAAGGAGAACCTAGCTGTGGCCGGCATTTGGCTGGTAAAGAGATGAATTCTTAGCAGCATCAAAACATCGTGACCTTCTCTGAGTGGAGAAAAGAAAGAGATGTGTTCAGAAAAGCTGCCAGGGAACAGTGCAGTGGTTAGGAACATGGGCTGTCATCCCAGAGAGCATGGGTTCAAATCCTGGCTCTAGCAGTGACCACCAGTGACCTTGAGCACATGGGCACGTCAGCATCCCGGTAAGTCCCTTTGCAAAAGGGCAGTAAAGAACCTAGACAGTCAGCCTGAACAAGTTCAACTCACTGTCAAGAGTGAGGGATATGCTGGTTCAGATGTGAAGATGTAAGAGCTCTGCCTGACAGGTGCCAACCATGACGGTGTGTCCAGGGCCCCCAGCTTGCTGGACGTACGTCCTCCAATGCCCTGGGGGTGCATTGCAGGCTGTCCCCTCTCTCAGCACCTCAGACTTACAGGACTTCAGCAACAGCCCTCATGTTTAGCAGGATGACACCTATGAAGGGACTGAGCTCTTGACCTGTGTCCTGGTCTCTCCCCAAACAGACCTGGCTGTTCTCACCCTTGGCCCCTGATTGCTGCAGCGTGAATGAAATCTAAAGTCTTCTGCTTCCATCCTGTTGTGTGGGAAACACAACCCCCTTACTCTGTAGCCTCCTCTTCCCTCCTGCTAGAGCACTGCTGCTAGGCCTCATCTGCAAAGCTGCAAGGTGGTTTCTAGCACTTTTGGAACTTAATATGGCTACAGCTCTCACACCAGGCTGCCCCTCTTCTCAAAAGACATCTGAACCTAGCACAGGTCAATTAGATCATTATTTCAAGAGACAAAAGCTGTAGGAAGTCCCCATCAGCACACACACACATCCAGTGATGTCAGACTTTAAAATTGTATGTATTTATTCCCTAAAGAAGGAAGTGCTGCCACAGTGAAATTATTTTTAAAAGTGCTGCAAAAATATTTTACAAACTTTACCATCAACTGTGATTTCTCCCTCTTAGCAATTCATAATTATATATTGCCTTCTCCAAATTCCCAACCTACTGATTCCATTCCTAACAGTGAATGAATCCTTCTAGTTCCTTTCATAATTACTTTCACTTTTCTCCAGAAAAGCTTTTTGTTGTTGTTTTACTTCGTGGAAATATATGGCTGATGGTGGGGACTTCATTATTTCCTAATTTGAAAAAGAAAGCCATCAACTTCCTCTCACCTATGAATGGGGTATTTCCTTATCGATGGTCACATCAGAAGAGGGTCCCAAGTGTGCACCCAGCATGTATTAAAAGCCACAAGTGGAGAGCTGGGGCCATCTGCAGCAGATGGCCCCACCCACAGCACCACCATGAAAGGCCATTGGAAACAATTAACTCCATTCAAGCTAAGTAGAAATAAACAATCACCCATTCAAGTGAGAATTAGTTCCACTGTCTTTATCCAAGTCATCAGAACAAAGTTCTCCGAGTTGGGATACCTCCTAAAGTACCTTAGCAGCACAGAACCACACAAACATCCCATTGCTTGCCGATTTCTGTAACCCAAGCCAGAGATAACTTGACATTTGCATTACTAATTGCTCTCTTCCAGAATGTGTTGACGCCTGGGTGCGTTTTGAATAGACCTCTAAGTGGCTCTCCAGACATGAGCAGGGCCCATCTCACCAACTGCAAACAAGCTCGCCTATCTGTCATCCGGCGGCTATTTCTTTGCTCCAAGAAATAGATGGAAAGTCCCCTGAACACTCTAGAGGGATCGATTTAGATGAATAGCGTGGGCCGCCACCCTCCCTCCTGCTTTTCTGCTGTGGCATTGGCTCTTGATGCTGAAGGGTCCATGCACCACATCCGCCTCTCGCCTGCAGGAAGTCTCCAGCCCCGGGACCCCACGCCTCTCCCCTTGTGCCCTCAGTGGGCACCTTCCCTATCCATCAGTTGCAGGGACAGCTCTTGGTGCTGGCCTGTTCGCCATAAGTCTCCCTTGCTAATGCGATGCTGTGACCATGCGGCCACTGTCTGCTTTGTCCTGGTACTCCCTAAAAGACTCGGGTTTGAACTGTTGAAAAATTTAGGTGAGGATGGAAGTGCAAGTCGGTGGCATAATTAATTAAGTGATTGCACTTATGCGGCTCCTCTGCTTTTGGGTCCAATGCTTAGAAAGTAAAAGGATCTTAGCTGTGTCATCACTACCATCACAAATGGAAACAATGGGGCGTCTAGGGAAAGGATAAGTGAGAAGAAGATACAACAAGCAGGAACCGCACATGGCAGGGCCGCAGCCAAAAGACGTGCCAGCAGCAACCGGCATCAAGATTCCTCAGAATCCATGAGCCTTGCTGCCAGGGGATAGGGTCGGGGTGAGAAGAAGCCCCTAAATCTAGACCTGGCTGCCTTTTGCTGGCCAAACCAACCCCCACACAAATGTCCCTAACTTCATTTGTTTTCTAGGCCTGTTTCATAATCTGTATTTTTCTCCGGCTTAATGCATTCTTCCCCGCCGTTGCCAGATATCCAGTAGTGACACAATAACAGGGACAAAAGCCAGCATTAAAGGGTAATTACCCACACGGCTCACTCCCCAAGCAGGGCTGTGGAGACACGTCTCTCTTCTCTGTTCCCTTCCCCGTTCACCTCCCTCCAAAGGCTTTCTCTAAATCCTGCCCATCCTACAAATCTCAGAATACAGTCAGCATCCTCCAAAAAGCCTTCCCTGGAGGCGCAGCCCCCGTGCTCCGTGGGTAAAGAGTCTCTTTGGGCACTGGTGGCATGTGGCTCCTGCAGTGTTTGGCAAGCGGTGGCCTGGCCAGTGTTTCATTTGTCCCTTTCACCGCTGAAACCGGAAGCTCCTTGAGAGTGTGACCCTTGGATTTCCATCCCCAAGACCTGGCACTCCCTGTGTTTACAGGCCCTCCATGCATGCTTGCTGAATACATGAATTGCTGACTTCCTTCTGCTACTCATTTGGAACCAGAAAATCTACCTTATTTCTGTTTCCATTTTCTTCATCTTGAAAGTGAGGGGACAATAGCCTTCCTCCCAAGACTGTGGAATAAATCAGAGACACATCACTCCAAAACATTTTTTTTTCAAATGTTTCCACTATAAAAGAACAACTATATAAAGCGACTTGACAAATATCTAACAAATGTACCTGCAAACCACTTAGAAGGCTTCTTGATGATCTGATGAAGTTTAAAAGTGCCAGGTCATTGTGATTTCAGTGTATTTGCCTATTCATTCTCTGTTCCATTGAGTGGAAAAACCCATTTTAATTCTGGTACAAAGGAGATGCACATTCCTAATCGGAGTCATTCTAATGAAATCAGCCGGGATGAAGCCCTTCCCGCCACTAACATCATCGTCATTACCGCTTGTAAAGGGTGCTGTACAGCTCAAAAGAATTTCTTTTTTAAAAAAATCAACTTATACCTACAGTAATTTTAGGTATGAAATTAAAGCAGGCAAAAAAAAACCAAACCTTGATAGATACGACAATCATTAAACGATGATCCCTGACAGTTTTGGAAAGAGTTCACAGCCTAAAGAAGTTGATTTCTAATTAGATGTGAATTATACTGTTTCCTATATTATGTTTAATTAAAGAATGAGCAAATAGTTGTGACAACTGGCGAGATGGTGATTTTGCACCATCTCGGGCTCAGCTACAGCTACAAAAGGGGCATGCAATCAGCAATTGTCTTTAAAAAGAGCACTTAGTGTAAAATGATTAGTTTCATCAATTTAGACCTATTTTCTTAAACAAATGGTACTACTAGAATCGCTTTGTCTGTTCAGATTAGAAGACCTTTTTACCACGGGAAAAGAGGACTATTTAAACTCCATTGGTTCTTCTTAAGGGGGCAAATCGCTTCATTTCACACGATTAACTTGCATTGCATTTACCACAGCGCTGAAAAAGTTTCTCTTGACAGATACTAATTTACCTAATTTTAGTGTACCACTATACAAAACCTTAATTACTATTTATTTTAATCAGAATATTATTTTAATATTCAAGTACTTTATTATTCAAAGGAAAATTGCATTTGTAAAATTGTCATCAATGATTTGTGATAATTGGAAAGGTATTTGTATTTTTGTAAATAAAGGAAGTGTAACTTTTAATGGAGGGGAAGGAAGTAGGCTAGCAAACCCGACTTCTCTTAATATAGCAATTACGTACACATGTGTAATAAACACGCCCGCCCATATACATTGTTTTTGCATAATTTGGGTATGTGTAAATGAATGTTTCTTCTTTAAACCAACTTCTGAAACCCTCAGAGTAAGTGTAATGTGAATAGTTTGGAAATCACTATGCTATATATAAATTGCAAAATTTTGTAAAAATACATAAGTATATGAAAAGTTACACACATATATCAGCATATGCATTTAGAGTTCAGAAGAAAGAAGCTAAGGCTAGGTCAGACAAATTGCTTTGGATAATATTGTGAGGAATACGTATCACAGATGTAAGGAGACAACATTTTTCACTTAAAAATCAAGGAATCTAGAGGAAAAAAGCTCGCTGAATTTGAAATAAAATTGCATGTTGTAATATGTCATTAAAAAAATTCAAGACAAGGTCATAAAAGGTATTGTCAGAATCATTTAATTTCATGCCACATTATTTAGTGTATTTAAGGCCAGACAGAGGCTCCGAGATAATGCAGATATGTATATTCCTATTGTAATTTCACTTCACAGGTAGCCTTAAAAAATACTACAAAGAGTTTGGACTGCCTGCTATAACTTAAAACCGGACATTTTTCTAGAACCAGGAAAGTATGTCTAATCATTCTTCCTACTGAAATATATTGTTAACCTAATATTAATTATATTTTCTTAGGTTAGGTTTTATACTATATTTTGTTTTATTATAATATTAATCTATTTTAAAATGGTGTATGGATAATCTAATTTACTGGCTTGTTACATTAGCAAGATATTCACTTCAAGTAACTTGAAATGTATAGAAGCTTTTACATTATACCTTTAATCAACGGGGCTTGAATTCTTATCAGTGCATTTTGCATTATGATGGAAGACATTGATTAAGTTGTGCTTAATGGATTATCAGATATTATCTTCTGTGCAATTTGTAAAGAATTAGGCTAATAATTTTCCGATCTTAAGGTCCAGAAAATTTGGTTGCTTTAATAGGGCATGATTTATTACTTGTACAATGATCAGTTTGATACAGAGTACGGCAATTAAATTTAGGAAGGTTGTGTGGCTGCCTGCGAGAGAACATCACACATAGGATGAATATAACCAAGAAAAATATTTCCTAGACAGTATTTACATGGTTACAAAATAAATTCATTTAAAGAAAATCAAAATTAACACTTAACTAACTTTAGAGAAAATCAGTACTTCTAAAAACTATCAAATTTATATATATATATATATATATATATGGATTTCAAAGTAACTTATTAAAGCATGTGATGGGATGATAATGTAATATAAAAAGGACACAAGCTTCTTACTGGATAATTAGTACAGTTAATCAGCCTGACATGCTTAAAAAATATAGAGAATATCTAAAGGCTAGATTAAGGGAAAAATAACAACAAAGTATGTCAGGTGATATTTTGTTTCAAAAGAGTATACGTTAAGATACTTTTTAACTCTGTATAGAGAAATTTGTAATTTTAAAATATAATGAATCTTTCAGGTTTGCAAAAAATTTCAATCAGATTTTAATATCAGTCATTACTGTTTTTCGATTGCTTTCTTTTCCCCTTAATCCAACCCCATTTCTTCTAAAATTACCTCTGCATTATTGCTTTTTCTAAAAAAATAGAAGAACGTTCTTTATACATGTGCAGTGTTTTTATCCTGTGCTTCTTTTTAACCAAATGATTTATTATGCCTACTCTTAGCCCACTCTTTGAAACTGTAAGCATGGCCACTCACAGTGAAGTATCTGTGAATACAGGAAAATACAATATTGGCCACATTAAATACCAACCAATCTTATAAACATTAGTAATGTAAGTTGCATGCACTGAAAACTTCCGGGTGAAAGTAAAGAACTCAGACATTCATGTGACCAGATCAGACTCTGTCTAAACAAGTAGTCTTGCACCGACCAATCATTTCCACAATTAATATTTTACTTACCATCTGCATTTTCTTACAAGATTATAAGGATAGCATAAGAAGCATTAAGTAGACTACATGTTTTTGTGTATATAAATATTATTTTTAGTTGGAATTATCTTTTCCAGTTAATATAGTTATTTTAAATTAGGGCAGAATACAGAGTAAAATATGCCACTAAACTTCTCAGACACCCAGAGAAAGCCCCATGGTGGTTTGTAAGAGCCCCTCCTCCCCAAGTGGCCAAAATGCCGGGCTGTCGTGAAAATGAGAATGGCATTGGGAGCCTTAGAGGCATGGATGCTGAATGAGTGAATAAATAAATAAATAATTTAATTAATTAATTTTTGGTAGAGACAGGGTCTCTCTATGTTGCCCAGGCTGATCTCAAACTCCTGGGCTCAAGAGGTCCTCCTGCCTTAGCCTCCCAAAGTACCACCATGCCTGACCCTAGGATGCTGAATTTAATGGAATGCTAGAAAGTAGCAGATTATGAAAACACTAATTTCCTGATGGTGATTACCTTTTGAGACACTTATATTTTCTATGAGAGTGAAAACTGGTTTTGTTGAAGGTCATGCATTAATTCTCAATCTTTTTTGGAGGTGGTGGCTGTTTCACGGTTATATGAAAGCACTTTACAAAAACTGGAAAAAGAAAGCTTCCCTTTGGAAATTGTGATTACTCCCAACAATTGACTCCGTTCTAAACATCTGAAACAGTATAAGCAACGACAGCTGCATTGGGGTAAATACATCAAATATACACAAATATATAAAACTTAATCATGTCATTTATAGTGTGGCTGTTAAGCTGCAAATTGCATTGGAAAACGTTAAAAAAAAAAAAAAATAAGGAAGGCACCTCAACAATCTGCCCACACAGCTCTTTCACATTAAGCTGGAAACTCATTCTGCATCCGCGTGAAACAAACTGGATCAGGTTCATAACCAGCACTTGAAGATGTTTTTGTTCTTGCTCTGGCTGGTGGAGAGCTGGAGAGCACTCGGCAGGGACCGGCGGGATGTTCTCATTCTCCAGCCAGGAGCCGGTTCTGGCCCTCTGTGCGCAGGTAGCAGCAGCGTCGCTGGTGGCGAGGGGAGAGTCTACCTGCCAGTTCCCAGCTTTAGCAGGGTTGGGTAGCGCTGACGAGGGTGCTTTATCCGGCGTAGAACCTGGATTCCTCGGCTCCTGTCATCTTCCAGTAGAGAAACAGACAAGCTCCCGGCATCTCCGTATTGCACTGGTTGGATTTGCTGAGTGTGGTCATCGCAACCCTGTGTTGGAACACAGGATATTCGTTTGATGGTTGTAAATTCTGATATCTATTTGAATCTCCTTTTCAGGACGATTACACTCCCAGCCTACTTGTCTCCACTTCCTGCAGCCGCACCCACTCTCTAGGATCCTCAAGCAAAGAACAAGCCCAGGGCTGTCCAAAGGAAGGGGGATTTCCATTTCTTATCTTGCCTTACGTTGTATTTACACGTCCAGTTCAGACGTCAGGAAAGAGGTCTGTCAGTTCAGGCGCGCGGGATGGCACTGGATCCACTGGGCGTGTTGGCCTTGTTTGTGATTTCTGAACAAGTGGGGAAGAGCCATATCTCTTTTGTTGCAAATAGATTTATGGCACATCCATACAACCTTTGAAGACAGTAACTTTAGTAGTTAATGATTTCATATGGGTTTGTACACCAAACCTAGCTCAACATTTCAGGTCTCGTATAGTTGAATCAAGGTGATTTTCTTTTAGCTAAATATATGTTTGAAAATTATTTCCTAACGTAAAGATGGATTTAATCCTTGCCCATCCAGACTTCCATTTGCTGTAGTAATAGCTAACACTTAATACGGCCCTGTAATATGCCCAGCACTCTTTGAAACACTCTAAAGGTAGTTAAGTCCTTTAACTCCTAGGGTAGTCCTTATGAGGAAGATGAGAAACCTTTCTGCATTTGACTCTTGCAGAAAAAGAACCAGGGGAGTGAAAGGGCTCACCCAGTGTCACAGGAGCAGTCAGGGGTGGAGCCAGCATGTGGACACAAGGCCTCTTCCAGCTGCCCACTATTTCTATGCTGCCTCGCTGCACCCCACTGCAGGTAACACACTCCACAGTGTCATCGTGCACCTGCAGAAAGCCTGGAGCCACGTGGAGCCAGGCGCATACCTGGGAAATAGACACCATCAAGTTACGTCCACTGGAATCTTCAGTGGCAGGATGGAGTTTTTTGACCAAACTCAGTGTCTGTGTCTGAATGAATTCTAGGGGGATCAGCAGGTTTCCCAGTGAAAACTATTATATGGTTCTGCTTCCCCAAACACCCCTCCCCTGGAAACGCTTAGCACTGGAGGACCAGTTGATGCAGCACACTGTGAACTATGCTGGTGTTGCCCAGATCTGCAAGGGGGACCCTTCCTTTGTGTTTCCCATCAAGTCAGGAACCTCGAAGGCTTTCTGTGGTTCTCCTGCGCACCAGCTGCCAGGACCTGGCCACTGCACCCACCATCGCCAGCAAAGAAAAAATATCACCACTGTATCAGGGCAGACGGTCGGGAACAACAACAAAACATTCCCCAACTAGAGCCGCAAACACAAACAGCGCCCATCATGCAGAAATTGCCTTGGCGTGCGGGTCATTGGTGATTTCATTTGTAAGTAATGTTTTGATTGTCACAGATTATATGTTGCTCTCCTCCCCTGACATTTGTTGTACAGCAGGATTGATTTTTGTGCTCCAGTATGAAAAGGTCACTTTGATCAATGCAGTGTAATTGGCACTAAATTAGGATCATATCAGGTTATTTTGCTATTTAATGATGAAATATTAAAGAAAAGCATTGGTAGATTGCAGGCACTAACGTGCACTTTAAACCTGCCATAATGACGCTTTATTTTGTAAGAAAAATGGAGAGAAAAACAACTAAAGTGCTGAAAAATGACTGTGATGTATTGGAAGAGTGGCCTGGAATTATGTATTTTCACTGGAGACAGACTGAGAGCTCAGACACAAAACACCAGGCCCAGCAGTCAGTCCTGCTCCGCTGCACAGAGCAGCAAATACGGAGGCTATTGATGGCTGTGCTCATTAGGTGCCAGTGAGAAGTGTGAAGCCTTTCATTCTGCATATAGTAATTATGTTTAAAAACATTTGTGTGCTTTGCATCCACTTATTAGACAAACCTCCGCTTTTGAAAATCTGCAACTTGGTTATGGTGTCCCAGCTTGCAATGCTTTTCTGTTTCTGGAGAGCATTTCCAGGCCCTGGCCTGGCCTGTCGGGTTTGCACCTAAAGTAATTGTAAGCGTCATAAGGAGTGTTAAATACTGTGTGTTATTTCCTCCATTGTAAATAGACGTGTTCTTCCATTATTCTAAAATGTGGCTGAGCAAGAAAAGGCTGCATACAATTATACTTTTAAATGCAGCTAATGTTGCAGGAAATGTGTTTGGTGCTTTGCTGCCGTGAAGTATATTATCTAGCTACAGCGTGAGCTTAAACGGCTACTAAAAGATGTTAACCTTTTTAACAGCTAGAAATATGGAACCACAAATATTGATAAAATGATACAGGATGCAGTTTAGTACAGAAGGGGGTCAGGTAGGTGTGGCTCCCGGGCACGGCCCAGTGGCGGAAGGCAACCCCTTAAGGACGCCGCGGGGCCGAGAGCAGAGCTCACCCTTGAGTCTGCAACCTTGGCTCTGAAGGTCCTGGGCCCTTTCTCCAAGGGTGCTTTCAGACAGTAGTTTGAACATCTGTTTTTGGCTTCAAGGACAAAGAAAATGAAGGTATTGTAACGGAGGGCTTCACAGTAACATTTGACGTCTGAACTGCTGTAGCCTCCTCAAAAAATGAAAATAACAGCAATCATTGGGATTAAAAAATGGTTTTTTTTGGTATTAATGTTTGCTGTGGGTTTAAATGTCCCCTCTCAAAAATATGTTGAAATCCAAACCCCAGTACCTGTGCATGTCACCTCACTTGGAAATACAGGCATACCTTGGTGATGCTGTGGGTTTAGTTTCAGAACTCTATCATAAACCAAGTCGCACTAATATTTTGGTTTCCCAGTGCATGTAAAAATCATTACATAACACTGTAATCTAGTACATTTGCAGCAGTATTACATCTTTAAACACTAACATACCTTAATTCATTTTATTGCTAAAACTTGCTACCGATCCTCTGAGCCTTCAGTGAGTCGTCATCTTCTTCCTGTTAGAGAGTCTTGCCTTGACGTTGATGCTGACAGATCAGGGTGGTGGTTGCTGAAGGTTGGGGTGGCTGTGGCAGTTCCTTAAGTAAGACAGTGAAGTTTGCTGCATCAATTTCTTTCACGGAGATTTCTCTGTAGCATGAGATGCTGTTTGATAGCATTTTACCCACAGTAGCACTTCTTTCAAAATTGGAGTTAATCCTCTCAAATTCTGCCACTGCTTTATCAACTAAATTTATGGAATATTATAAAAGCTTTGTTGTTGTTTCATCGATCTTTATAGCATCCTCAACAGGGGTGGACTTCATCTCCAGAAACTACTTTCTTTGCTCATCCATAAGAAGCAGCTCCTCATCTGTAAATCGTATCATGAGATGGCAGTGAATCAGTCCCATCTTCAGGCTCCACTTCTAACTCCAGGTCTCTTGCTATTTCCACCACATCTGCAGTTACTTCCTCCACTGAGGTCTTGAGACCCTCAACATCATCCATGAAGGCTGGAATCAACTTCTTCCAAACTCCTGTTAATGTTGATATTTTGACCTCCTCCCATGAATCAGGAATGTCCTTAATGTCATCTAGAATAATGAATCCTTTCTGGAAGGTTTTCAATGTACTTTTCCCAGATCCATCAGAGGAATCACTATATACGGCAGTTGTAGCCTTACAAGATATATTTATTGAATAATAATACACAAAGGTCAAAATTACTTTTTGTTCCCTAGGCTACAAAATGGATGTTGTGTCAGCAGGTATGAAAACAGCATTCGTCTCCTCATGTGTCTCTGTCACGGCCCTCAGGTGACCAGATGCATTGTCCGTGAGCAGGAATAGATTGAAAGGAATCTTTTTTTCTGAGCAGAAGGTCTCTACAGTGGGCTTAAAATCTTCAGTAAACCATGCTATACACATACGTGCTGTCATATGGGCTTTCTTCTTCTACTTATAGGGCACAGGCAGACTAGATTTAGCATCATTCCTAAGAGCCCCAGGAGTTTTGAAATGATAAATGAGCATTGATTTCAATTGAAAGTCATCAGCTGCATTAGCCTCTAACAAAAGTCAGCCTGTCCTTTGAATCTTTGAAGCCAGACGTTGACTTCTCCTTTCTAGCTGTGAAAGCCCTAGATAGCATCTTCTTCAAATAGAAGGCTGCTTTTTATTTCTACACTGAACATATTTTGTTTAGCATAGCCACCTTCATCAATGATCTTAGCTGGATCTCCTAGAGAACTTGCTGCAGCTTCTCCATCAGCACCTGCTGCTTCACCTTGTGCTTTTATGGTATGGAGATGGCTTCTTTCCTTCAACCTCATGAACCAGCCTCTGTTAGCTTCAACCTTTTCTTCTGCAGCTTCCTCATCTCTCAGCCTTCATGGAATTGCAAAAAATGAAGACCTTGCTAGGGAATAGGCTTTGCATTAAGGGAATATTGTGGGTGGTTTGATATTCCATCTAGATCACTCAAACCTCCATATCAGCAATAAGGATGTTTCATTTTTATATTATTTGTGTGTTCACTGGAGGAGTACTTATGATTTTTTTCCCAAGAACTTTTCCTTTGTATTCACAGCTTGGCTAACAGATGCAAAAGGCCTCACTTTTATCCTGTCTTGGCATTCAACATGCCTCCTTCATCAAGCTTACTCATCTCTAGCTTTTGTTTTAAAGTTAGAGACTCATCCCTTCGCTGAAACACTAGATGCTATTGCAGGGTTATTAATTGGCCTATTTTAATAATGTTGTGTCTTAGGAAACAAGGAGGACTGAGGAGAGGGAGAGAAAAGGGGATGCCCGGTGGGTGGAGCAGTCAGAACATACAAAAGATTTATGGATTAAGCTTTCCATCTTATATGAGCATGCTTCGTGGTGCCCCCAAATAATCGCAATAGTAACATCAAAGATCACTGATCACAGATCACCCATAACACATGTAACATGAATTAATGCATTTGAAATATGTGGAGAATTACTGAAATGTGACACAGACCCATGAAGTCAGCAGGTGCCATTGGAAAAATGGCACCAGGAGATTTACTTGATGCAAAGTTGCCACAAACCTTCAATTAAAAAAAAAAAACAACTCAGTATCTGTGAAGTGCAGAAAAGCCCAACAAAACGAGATTCACCTGTAGGATCTTTGCAAATGTGATTGACATGGTCTAGCTGTGTCCCCACCCAAACCTCATCTCAAATTGTAACCTAGTTGTGATCCCCATATGTTGGGGAAGAGACCTCGTGGGGGGTGATTGGATCATGGGTGAATGAGTTCTCATGAGAGCTGATGGTTTTATAGGGGGCTTTTCCCCCTTTGCTCTGCTATTTCTCTCCTGTTGCTTTGTGAAGAACATGTTTGCTTTCCCTTCTGCCATAATTGTAAGTTTCCTGAGGCCTCCTCAGCCTTGCAGAACTGTGAGTCTATTGAACTTCTTTTCTTTATAAATAACCCACCCTCAGGAAATTCTTTATAGCAGTGTGAAAATGGACAAATACAGCGATCCAGTTAAGATGAGGGTCGACTGGATGTGTTTCCTTTTAATAAAATGAGAGGGATTTTGGGGCAGGGAGACATGGAGGAGGCATGAGGGGGAGGCTATATGGGATAGAGGCAGAAATGAGCGTGTGATGTGTGTACAAGCCAAGAAATGTGGAGGTTTGCCATCAACTACTCCTAGGAAAGGATCTTGCCCATCAGCCTTTGGAGAGAGCATGACACCGTCCACACCTTGATTTTGGACTTCTGGCCACCAGAACTGTGAAATAAAAAATTCCATTGTTTTAAGCCACCCAGTTTGTCGTACAGCAGTTCTAGGAAACTGATACAATAGCACACATGTCTTACCTAAAAAGGACCAGGGCTAGTATATTTTCCCCAAATCCAGTGATTTGAAAGCTGCCCCATTTGTTTTCTGTTGGGATTATCATTGATTGCTGTTTACAATGATAAGGGATTTAGGGGAAAATATCCTTGAGATGTGCTTGCCTAAGGGGACACTAGAATCCAGATTGGAGGTTTTAAGACAGCTCAACTTCGTTCATTACTCAGAACAATTTATTGAGTATCTACCTTGTACCTTGTGCCAGGCATTATGCTTTTGCTGGAATGAGAGTGGAAAAAGCAAGTGGTCCTTTTCAAGCTTGTACAGAAGCATCAAGTAAAAAGTTAAATATAACATGATGCCTGCCTGATGGGCACCTGACACCCGCGTATAGCCCAGCAAGACCTTCGGGAGGAAGCAGGGGCTGCTCTGAACTCTGGAGAATAGGATATGCCAGAGCTTGCCAAGAGAGGTCTCCGTGAACGTGTGCATGCGTGCACACTCAGAAACATGCGCTCCTGGGGTCAGGGCTGGCTTGGATGTGGATAGACAAGCAGGGGAGCTGCTGGAGGGAGGGGCCTTGCAAGGGCGGAGGATGGAGGGCGGCACCCGCAACTTCAGTTGAGCCTGGCTGGAAGGCCCAGGGCTGAGAACCCCGTGAAAAAGTCCATGTGCAGATCTGAAGGCTGTGGGTGTGGGGCTAGGCTTGGAAAGGGAGCCATGGGAGGTTTATAAACAGGGTGCGGACGTGACCCATGAATTCTCAGCAAGCCCCATTGATTTCAAGTGGGGAACAGACAGCAGTGGGAGCAGCAGACGGAGGAGAGCCAGCCTGGTGGGCCGGGGTCTGGTCTCGGCACAGGACCGAGCAAGTCGGGGAGGGACTTCTATGAATCAACCTGGCCCTGCTGCCCAGATGTTTGGTCTGATGCCAGTGTGGATGTCGGGGAAGGTATTCTTTAGATGAGGTCCAAATTCACATCAGTGCATTTTGAGTGAGGCAGATTTCCCTCCACGATGTGGACAGACAAAGCTGAGGTTTCCAAGGAAGGGATTCCGCCTCCAGATGCCCTTCTGACCCCAGCCAGCACCGAGCCTGCCCTGTGTCCAGTACCCGGTCTCCCCTGCCCACTTGGGACTTGCCAGCTTTCAGTTTTTGGGTGTCTCTGCAGGGGGCCCCGTGGAACTCGTGCCTTCCCAGCCCCAGTTCCTGGACCTGTCCGGCTCCCTCCTTTCATCCACTCTAGACTGCCTCGCCCTCCAGCAGCACTGAGCTGGCCCAGAGCTCCATCCCAGGGGGCTCCAGCCTTCCTTCTCTGAGGGGCCCAATGCAGCTGGCCTTTCCCGTGTCAGGCCGCAGTGGCAGCAATGGCCAGCCACCCTCGCCATGGGAAATGGAAGCACCAACAGGTGCCCGTGTGGTCCAGAGAGGATGTATCTCCATGTACGTCACACCGACACTGACACACACTCACACTCACACACACCACTCACATACACACACACTCACACACACTCACACACACTCACATACACACACACTCACACACACTCACACACTCACACACACTCACGCTCACTCACATACACCACACACATACACACACTCACACACACTCACACATACTCACATACACTCACACACACACTCACACACACTCACACACACTCACGCTCACTCACATACACCACTCACATACACACACACTCACGCTTACTCACACACACTCACACACACGCTCACTCACACACACTCACACACACGCTCACTCACATACACATACTCTCACACACTCACACTCACTCACACACCAGTGACATACACACACACTCACTCATATACACACACTCACACTCTCACACACACTCATACACATGCACACTCACAATACCCACACAGGCACTCACAATCCACACACAGGTACTCACACACATACACACACGCAAACATCCACACTCACACACACACTCTCCCACGCGTACACTCACACACTCCCACAGTCACACACATGCTCACACACTTTCACACACACATGTACACTCTCTCACACACTCTCACACACACAGCCCTCTGTTCCAGTGGGCAACAGCAGGCTGTCCCCCTGCGACATCGGGTTTGATTTTCCTGGTGGAGCAGACCCTCCTGAAGATGTTTCTGCTCTGCGGCAGTCAGGTGCACGGTACACAAGACAGCTGCTGCCAGCATGAGGGCCAGCGGGGAGCAGGGGCAGGCCACCAGGACCCTTCCTTATCCCCAGGTGGAAGCCAGCGCAGACTGAGGCAGCTCCATCCTGGACGCTTGCCCCCATGTGCACCTCTGATTAACTCCAGTTCTGGGAAGGCCTCCAAGGTTTCTATTTTACTGCTCATCAGAAATTCTGCCCTTGGGCAAATCCTTCTGAAGCAGGCGTGCCCTTTGTGCCCTGGGTCTCGGGGGTGTCAGCAGAAGGATCCACTATCTTGAGGCTGCCTGAGACATGCCTTCTGCTCGTTAGCCCCACCAAATGTTTCTGAGGAACTGGATTTGTCAGCCTCTTCGCCGGCCTCTCAAATGTTTCTGAGGAACTGGATTTGTCAGCCTCTTCGCCGGCCTCTCAAATGTTTCTGAGGAACTGGATTTGTCAGCCTCTTCGCCGGCCTCTCAGCTTTCTGGAACTTTGTGAGTAGGTTTGCGTAGACCTGCTCGCTGTGGGACAAACGTTTTCCCTTCCCAACAGGACACGGCATCCCGCAGATCTAAGGTTGCAATGCCCCCACTGGGGGAGACGGGGTCCACACCAAGTCCTCTCCCACACCCACCCCTCAGGCCTGTGGACCCTCACCGGGGGAGATGGGGGCCACGCCAAGATTCCAGACGTGGAAATGCTCAAAGTGAGTGGAGAGCAGAAGCCCCCTAGCAGCACAGGGACTCGGCATGAGAAAGAGCACGTGCGTGCGTGCGCGCAGTTACTTCTTTTTCTGTCTCATAGTCAGGCTTGTGCCCCTGTCCTCCCAGCTGCTTTTCCCCTTGGATTTGGCCATTGTCTTAGTTTGTTTATGACTCTATAATGTACAACCTTAGACTGGGTAATTTATAAATAATAGAAATTTATTTCCCACAGGTCTGAGGGCTGGAAAGTCCAACATTGAGGCTCCAGCAGATGCTGCTCGCTGCTTGCTAGATGGCATCTCTGCTGCATCCTCACGTGGCAGGAGGGGCCCGGGGCCACCACGGTACTCTCTTCGAGCTGCAAATGGTCACTAATCTTATTCCTGGGCCTCGCGCTCATGACTCACTTCCTAAAGGCCCCACCTGTTAGTGCTATCACATTGTAGATTCCATTTCAGTGCATGAATGTCACGGGGATGCACGCCAATCATAGCAGCCACCAAGTCCTTTCTTTAAGCTAAATAACACCAATAATGCAGGTGACTAGCGAGAGAACAGCAGAAGTGCTGCCGTGAAATACACTAAGTGTAAGAGTCCAGATTCCCTCTCTCTGATAACCCTCAGCCCCCTACCCTAACTCCAGCAGCCCTCGAGTGAAGGAGAAATCCTATGGCCACAGGACAGACAGCAGGCCAGCTGTATTAAGGCCCTTTCGTTCCCAAGGAATGATCCCATGACTCTCTGGGGTTCACTGTTGTGTCATCATTCACAATGTTAGAATGGATATCGGTACAGCCACACAGTGCGAACCACAGTAGACATCTCCAGCTCCAATAACTTGTCCTGTGGACTCTACAGCACGGTGGAATTGCTTCTGGCAGGTTCTGATCCTGGGGAAGAAGGACATGAGGCCCTCAGCACCGACACTGATGCACCTAAGTGCCTGCGGTTCCTGGAACAACCTCGCACAGCACAACATGAAAGGGAAAAGACTGGAGCAGGGTGCCGAACGCGGGGCTGGGGGTGGCGAGGGCACTGCTGCACCTGAGTGCCTGTCGGGCCACTGCCCTCTCTCACCTCTGGGTGACATTGCCCCATGGCTACTATGGCCAGTCCAGTGCCGCTGGCAACAAGCTTGCATCTTTTGGGCATCTCAGCTGCCCTGACTCCGGCTGTGCCCCAGCACGAGGTGCAAAGAGCTCCCAGGCTCTCATATCCCTGTGTGATCAGCCTCAGAAGAACCCTGGAAGCACAGACGCAGGGATGAATCAGGTTACCATGAATTACTAACTACACAACCTTGGCTCAACTTCTTTACCATAGTCAAGCTTTGTTTCATTTGCAAAATAGAGAAATCACAAGTGCAACTTGAAAGGGCGGCAGGCGCGTGGGGTTGGTGGCAGAGTCTTCATGAATGTCAGTCTCCTCCCTTCCTTACAGAAGTTCAGTATTTCTTCTTCTTTTGTTCTGATCAGAAGACAGGTCTGGTCTGGCTGTTGCTAAGCTCATGAAATAATCCCGAGAACCCTGGTGAGGGCACAGCCTCTCTCCAGGCACCCATGAGCCTGCAATGGGGCTTGCATCGCTTTTCCCAGCCCCTTGGGGATATGTGGAATAATCTTGCCACAGCCTGGAGTAGCTATGTCAATAACAGCAACATACAGACACAGCCCTGTGCAATTTACCAGCTGTGGATAGAGGACATGGGCCCCATTCATTGTATTCACTTGGTACTTTATCCCCGTTGATCCACCCATGGGCTGCCCATCCACGCATCCGTATCAGCCCGCTTCCTTTGTGACGAGAGAGGACAAGTAGTCACCCTTTTCCTGGGCTCCTCAGACCCTTGCAGGTAGGGGCATTGCACACACCTCATGGGATTCAGCTCTTCCCTCCCTCTCCCCAGCACACAGTGCATGCACTCTCTTCTGCACTATGGAGAGCCCCTTTCATTAATACTCTTTTCTGTCTGTTTGTTTGTTTTTAATCAATCATCCAGTTTCTAGAGACTTCTATGGTGACTTTGTACATTGATAACTGTATTAGTCCATGTTCACACTGCTGATAAAGACATACCAGAGACTGGGTAATTTATAATGAAAAAGAAATTTAATGGACTCACAGTTCCATGTGGCTGGGGAGGCCTCACAATCATGGCAGAAATCGAAAGGTGTGTCTTACACGGCAGCAGGCAGGAGAGAAAATGAGAGCCGAGCAAAAGGGGAAACCCCTCGTAAAACTATCAGATCTAGTGAGACTCATTCACTGCCATGAGAACAGTATGGGTGAAACTGCTCCCAAGATTCCGTTATCTCCCACTGGGTCCCTCCCACCACCATGGGAATTACGGGAGCTACAATTCAAGATGAAATTTGGGTGGGGACACAGCCAAACCACATCAATAACCTCCAGGTTACTGATAGCAAATGCAGGTAATCTTTGAGCTGGGCTAAGAAATGAAGGTCGCTATCCATTTTTATCCTCAAAGGATCACTTTGGTAAATTTGGCACATACAAAAAAAAAAAAATCACAGGTAAAAGAGTAGGTTGGTTTTCTGGTCGGTGTGTTTTGTTACTTTCCAATCCAATGTCAGTCCTTTCCTTGTGGATTTGTTAGCAGTGTGAAGAGGGCAGTGATCTGGGACTTGGGTTTATTACTCTTCCTAAATCAATCTCGTTCTCCTCTGTAGTCAGCAGGTTAGTGATTTACTGGTATTTTTCTCTCCCCCTCCACGGTTAGCTTGAAGTCCTCATACCAGAGCACCTGGTTTCGGGAAAGCTTGGTTCCAGCCCTCTGAGTGAATTCCATCTCTGCCCGTGTGTCCAACACTCTAGTAAAGTTAACCCGGAAGACACTCTGCAAGGCTGGCACTTCTGTCCTCAGATCCTGGTCTTATAAAGAGATTGACACATTTTACGGTGGAAAATATATTTATTCTAAAACTTCTGGTGTGTGTCTGGGGTATGAAAACTCTACTTTTGTTTGTTTTTTTCCAAACACCTTCAAAATTGAAGCAGACAAGTTAAAGGAATTAGCAAGTGTACTTTTTAGTGTCTGTGGACAGAAAGTACAAAATGAGTGCACTTTATAGTTATGGTTATACAAGATATCTGAAATTTCTTACTATTAACATTGACTTGCTGTGTTATACACAAACTAGAAACAAAACAGGCAATTTTCCAAGTGAAAATTCTGTTTAGCTAGTTTATAGCACATACTTTTTTTAGATTTTAGATTTTTAACACACATTTGCATACAAAGTATTTTCAAAATTGTATGGTTTCACCCTTCCAGAGTGTAATATTACAAAAATCAATCAGCTGCCAACAATTTGATACTGAAAATAAAACATTTGTGAAAAAATGCATTCTTTAAGTTGAATCAATTTACTTTTACAAAAATAGAAGTAGAGTTGTATCAAGAATACTTCATAATTTTTTTTCATGTTCTGGTTCATTATTTAGTTCCGTGGTTTATACTTACACACTAAAATGAATGTAGTTGAGTAACTTAAAAGGCACTTTAATTGTACACTAACATATGAATAGGCACACTGATTATGTAGAAACCAGCTTACATATATGCAAATGGAAGGCTGGACCTTGCCCAGGTTGGAAAGATCATTTAGGAACACTCAGGACTTCCTTGGAAGGGAGATATCAGTGATTCAGGTGTTGTTATTTCTGACTTAAGAGATAAAATGATAGTAACACATTGAACCATCGCTGGATACGAAATGATCCCTCCCAATCCATAAACGTTAAAAGATGTTATTTCTCCTTAAGCACAATGTTTTTTCTCCTTATATGAATTAATTGTTATGCATTTTATGTGTTTAATCTTTGATATAATTTAATTTTTATAAGTAGATTTATCTTAGAAATAAAAATTTGTATAAGTACATTTATCTTATAAATATCTTTGTTATAAATAAAAATTGTTATAAGTACATTTATTTATCTTATAAATAAATGTACTCTATTGATATCCCAGACACATACCAAAAGTTTATCTTAAATTGTACTTATGAAAATTAAGTGATACAAATTATTCGAAGATTAAATATTATAAAATAGTAAAAGACAAAAAAATAGCATATTACATAATTCACTTTCCAAATACAACCATGAGATTTGTTTTGGTGTGATCATGTTTAATTTATCTTTATCATATGCCACATGGCGTGTGGTTCTTTTAATTTTTAAACACAACTTTATATTTATTAACATGCAGATAATTGTAAACTACTTGGGCAGGGATTGTCATGAAACAGCAGGGCCGGCCCCGTTCTGCTGCCATTTTCCGCTGCCTGGGGTGGGACTTTCTGCTCCTCCGCCTGATCATTTTGTTCCCCTCTGGTCTCCACCTGACCTTGCTGTAGGGCTCCGTCCTGACCCTCATGTTTGGGCATTGCTATTCCTTCCCCTTCTGGGGTACAAGGTTTCGTTTTCATTCAGAATTCTCTGCCCATAAAGTTTCCCACCACCTCCGCCTCTAATTAGACTTACAATCTAATTTTAGATGAATACATTTTCAGCGCTTGTGTCATTACAATAAATTATTACAAGTAAATATTATTCACAACTGAGTCACGTGATATGAAGTTAAATCATATAATATTCTATCTCCCTTTTCCCAAGCCTTTTTCTGTCCAGTCACCCAGTGAATGGAACAGGGTAGAAATAAATTTCAACTCTTTTTTAAATTAACAGTTCATGATATTAACATTTTGGAGTATTGTTGTGTGAGTTTTAACACATGTGTAGATGGGCACAACTACCAGCAAAACCAGGATGCAGAACAGCTCCACCACCAGTGACCGCAGTCCGCTCCCCCCACCACCAGTGACTGCAGTCCGCCCCCCCACCACCAGTGACCGCAGTCCGCCCCCCCACCACCAATGACTGCAGTGTTCACACCTCCAGGGTCTGCCTTTCTATTTTCTATAATTCCACTTACCTTGTTCAAATTGCACTTTCAATATGATCTTTTCATTTCAAAAGCTATATTTCTATCATTTGAGGCCAATTTTCCTTTCACTTATCTATTTTTGCAAAGCTTCACATACCTATCCCTGGGAGTACCCTCCTACCTAACTAGAGTTGGTATCCTCTGACCTACACCTCCCCAAACTCCTGTCCCCAACCCTGGTAAACACCTTTGTCCCCAGCCCTGGTGACCACCACTGTCCCCAGCCCTGGTAATCACCACCATCCCCCCCAGTCCTGGTAATCACCCCCATCCCCATCCCTGGTAACCACAACGGCCCCCAGACCTGATAACCACCACTGCCCCTCAGTCCTGGTAACCACCACTGCCCCCAGCCCTGGTGATCACAACTGTCCCCAGACCTATTAGCCACCACTGTACCCAGCCCTGATAAATGCCACTTTCCCCCAGCCCTAGAAACCACCACCGCCCCCAGCACTGGTAACCACCACCATCCCCAGACCTGATAACCACCAGCATCCTCAGCCCTGGTAACCGCCACTGCCCTTAGTCCTGGTAGCCACCACCGCCCCCAGCCCTGATAACCACCGCTGCCCCGAGCTCTGGTAACAACCACTGTCCCCAGACCTATTAACCACCACTGTAACCTGCCGTGGCAAACACCACTTTCCCCCAGCCCTAGTAACCACCACTGTCGCCCAGCCCTAGAAACCTCCACTGGCCCCAGCCCTGGTAACCGTTCCATTCTCTCCAGCATGATGCTCTTGACAATCAACATCCATCCTTGCTGCTGTGTGAATCAACAGTTTCTTTTTATTTTTTGGCTGGTTAGTGTTGCACTGGGTATGTATTCATCTATTTAAGAAAATCTGGGTTGCTTCCAGTGTTTTGCAATTAGAAACAAAGATGCTATAAATATGTTTGTGCATTTTTTTGTGAACATTTATTTAGGACAAATATCTAGGAGTGGTATGGATGGGTCATACGGGAAGTACATGCTTGATTTTGTAAGAAACCTCCCCACTGCTGGCCAGGCGTGATGGCTCACGCCTGTAGTCCCAGCACTTTGGGAGGCCGAGGCGGGCGGATCACGAGGCCAGGAGATCGAGACCATTCTGGCTAACATGGTGAAACCCCGTCTCTACTAAAAATACAAAAAAAAATTAGCCGGGCGTGGTGGCGGGCGCCTGTAGTCCCAGCTACTGGAGAAGCTGAGACAAGAGAGTGGCGTGAACCCGGGAGGTGGAGCTTGCAGTGAGCCTAGATCGCGCCACTACACTCCAGCCTGGGCGACAGAGAGATACTCCGCCTCAAAAAAAAAGGAAAAAGAAAAAAAGAAACCACCTTACTGCTTTGCAGAGTGACTGTGCCATTCTGCATTTCCACACATGACTCTTGAGAGTTCCAAATTCTTCACATCCTCATCAACAGTGATGGCTCTTGCTTTACTTTTGGCTACCGTGGCTTAATTAAATAGCACCAGTCCGCCAACCACATGGTTTCTATTTCACCTACCATGGTGTATTAATTGTGAGCATTTTAAAAGGAAAAACTTTGCTCCGGAATCCTCTGTCCACAAATCACTGGTGAATAACAGCTGGGCTTCATGATCAGCCTCCCATCACAGCACATCTTGGGAACCTGTTGGTGACGGGTCCCTGCAGGTCTCCCATTTGATTCCCAGACAGCAGAGCATCTGGCCATGCTGGCTCCCTGTCTCCCAGGGGTACACACCTGAAGCTTTGCAAAAACAAATAAGAGAAAGAGAAAACTGGCCAAAAAAGTTACAAGTACAACTTTTGAAATGAAATAATATTCAAAGTGCAATTTCAATAGGAGGTAAGTGGAGTTACAGAAAATAGAAGGGCCAGCCATGGAGATGTGGCACTGCTGTCATCAGAAGCGTCACAGACTTGCAGTCAGAGGAGCCCTGGGATGGCAAAGTCACTGATGGGGACAAAAATAATGAACACATCTTCAAGGAAGGGGCATCAGCAAACACGTCACAGCAAAGGACCTCTCAGAGAAACGGCATGCCATGGAAAGCAAACGATAAACGTTTGAGGCTGATCAAACCCAGAGTGGAGACAAGCAATTCATCTCGGCATGGAAGAGAAGCCAGCTCTGTTTTGTAATTTTACAAAAAGAAGGGGCAAGTCCTGTTAAAGTACTTTTAACACACTTTTTACCAAGAAGCCAAACATTGTAGTTATCAATGTTCTGTTTTAAATTGTAGCATTCTACATAAATATTAGCTTCATTTTTTTTCATGTTTTGATGCATTTAGTACCAACACCAATACGAACACTAAGTTTTTAAGATTTTGAGAAAAAATGCTTACAGGTCACTAAACAATCTTAATTTTCTCTCATGAGTAAGGCTGCTTGGCTTAGTTCCAACTTGCAGGGTCATTTTTTATGATCCTGTCTTATTAGGGAAGGTCAGGTCTGCCTCTGCTTGCAAGTGCCAGATTTGATTTTTGGTGTTCTTTTAACTTTTGTCATTCGAACAAGTGTGTGGTGTACCTCGTTACGATTTTAGTTTGAATCTCTGAATGGCTAATATGGTAAGCACGTGTTCATGTGTTAATATGGTTTTCACATGCTTATTTGCCATCTCTATATCTTCTTTGCTGAAGTGTCTGATTGATCTTTTTCTTATTGTTGAATTTTGAGTACTCTTTATATATTGTGGATATTCAAGTTCCTTGTCCAACATTGTGATTGTCAAGAACTACGAAGATATGAAAGCTTTTCTTCTTAAGAGGCTAACTAGTTAGCCTTCCAGGTTGATGCATATTGGAAGGCAACTCATAAGTCAGAGACAAAGGACTTTATTACTCATGACTCAGCAAGCAGCAAGAGCTTGTGTCCACGCCAGCTCCCTTGTTCCCCCAATCACACAGGGGTGATTACTGGGGTGTAGGTGGGTACTCATGCACAAGTGGGTTTGTGTCTGAGGAACCCTACATTAACAAACTAGAATATTTTTTATAGTAATAAGCTAGGAGGCCTTCTCTTCTTCTCAGAGGAAGACATCGTTTTTATCATATTAGGAAGTAATTCTATCTGCCTTTTGCTCTGCAGGGAGCAATGTACTACATTCCAAAGCTGTTTGCTAAAAGGTACCTCTGCTTATAAGATATGCAGAATCGAGATCCATGACAGTCTCCCAACACTGTCAAACTTTAGAAAATTTTAATGCAGAGTTTAATTTATGATTATTTTCTTTCTTATCATTTTATTTGTACAGTTGTCTAAAACTTTGTCATTTTATAAATCTTTTCAAAAATCAACTTTAAGTTATGTTGATTTTTTATAATAACTTTTTATTTTCAATTTCATTGATTTTTGCTCTTATCTGTATTCTTTCCTTTCCTCTGCTTGTTTTGGGTTTATTTCACTCACTTTGTGTAGTATCATAAGGTGGAAGCTTGTAGTATGGTTTTGATAACTTCCTTTCGAATCCAGGCATCCAATGTTATAAAGTTCCCTTAAATCCCTGCTTTAGCTGCAAACCATTCTTTCTTTTAATTCTTTTCCACTTAGTTCAAAATATTTTACAATTTTTCTCCACTTCAACCTATGAGTTATTTAGAAATACATTGTTTAATTTCCAAATATTTGTGTATTTTCTAGTTATCATTCTCATATTAATATCTAGTTTAATTTTACTATGATCAGAGAATACACTTGAAATAATTTCAATAATTTTTAATTTGTGAAGATTTGTTCTATGATCCAGAATATGATCTGTCATGGTGAATGTTCTATGTGCATTTGGAAAGAACATGTGTTCTGCTGTTGTTGGTTGGAGTGTTCTGCTAAAATCGAGTGGGTCCAGTTAGTTAATGGTGATTTTCTAGTATTCATCGTGATTTTCTGTCTACTTGTTCTATTGATTTCTGAGAAAGACCTATTAATGTCTCCAGTTGTAATTGTGGACTTGTAATTCTCCTTGTATTGTAATTCTTCTTTAGCTCCATAAATGTTTACTTCGTGTATCTGAGTCTCTTCTATTAGGCACATACGTATTTAGGCTGGCTATATCTCCTTGGTGAACGGAGACTGCCGCCACGTTGTAAAATCTGTCGTTTTTCTTCTTTGTCCTGAAGTTTGCTCTTTCTGAAATTAGTAGAGTAACTCCAGTTTTCTTCTGATACACGTTAGCATGGCGTATCTTCTTTTCATCCGTTTACTTTTATTACTAAAATAAATTATGCTTTAAAGGTGAGTTTATTATAAACAGCATGGAGTTAGATTATTAAAAATTCAAGATGTACCAAATGTCAATATGACAATTTCTGTGCATTTAGTTGGTGTGTTTAGAACACTTTCATTTCACGTAAACGTTGACATGATTGCGTCTAAGTCAATTATCATTTTTTGTCTTTGTCCTCTGTACTTTTCATTCTTCCCTCCCCGTCTTTCTGCCTTCTTTTAGGTTTTTAGAATACGTTCAGTCTTTCATCTTATCTATTTAATTTTTGATAAAAATCTCTTTGAACGCATTTTTTCAGCAAAGTTTCTCAACACTTATTAAGAAACCACCTAAGAAGGACAATATTTCAAGAAAGTCTGTTTAACTGGCTTACTGCTAATGAAAAATGGTCATATGAAAATTTTTATTTTGTTGAAAACAATTATTTTACTGAACAATAATTAAATTTAGTTGTCTATTATATTTTCTAACTTTCAATGATGTGATAAAAATATCATTGCATGTTTTGTTATTATGAATGTATATGCATAAAATAGACAATAATATGCCATTTTGTGGAAAAAGTTGTTCTAATCTTAGATGTAAAACAGTAAGTCTTTCCTTATTAAATAGGAGGTTAGCTGTAGGTTTCTCCCAGCTTACCACGTTGAGGTAATTCTCTTCTAGTCCAATCTCACTGAGGGGTCTTTTCAGCATGTCAGGTTTTGTCAAAACAAAATTGATGCAAAAAATCCTTTTTTTCTGCATCGATTGATATGACTATGATCATATGATTTTTTTCTTTTGCTTGTTTTTATGATGTGTTACAATAAAAATACTTTTATGGTCAATTATTGATAATAATCAATTTATTGATTATTGAATATTCCACTAGCCTGGCATATCTGAAATAAAATCTATTTTGTCATGTTACATAAGTTTTTCTTTTTCTTTTTGTCTTGTTGTTGAACTTAGTTTGCTAATATTTTGATGAGGAGTCTGCATCTAAATTCATGACAGACAGATATTGGTTTGTAGGAGGGTTTTTTTGTACTGTGTTTTTCTGGATTTGGCCTCAGGGTAATACTAGCTTCATAAAATGAGTTGGGAATTGTTCTCCCTTCTTGAATGTTTGGAACAGATTGTATTCCTTGTGTTACTTCTATAAGTGGTTGATAGAATCGTCCAGTGAAATCATCTGAGCCTGGGGATTTCTCTTCCAGGAGCTTTTAAAATATGAATTTAATTTCTTGAATAATGATTGGGCTGTTGTGGAGTGTCTCTCCATTTGTAGTTTATGTCTGTGTATGTGGGTCACAGGGAGAAGTTCTGTATATTTGGACCAGGTCCTGTTGGTTGGTTGTGTTGTTCACGTCTTCTGTGTCCTGGATGCTCTCCTGGCCTGCCGTTCTCTCCATTGCTGAGAGGGGCTTATTAAGTTCCCCAACTAAAACTGTGGATTTGTCTCTTTCTCCTTTCTAGTTCTACAGGTTTTAGCTTTATGTGTGTTTAGATTCTATTGTTTGGTGTATACAAAAAAGGACTGCTATGTCTTTGTAATGTCATATGTAATTTTCCTTTATCTGAAGTCTACGGTATCAGATCTTTATATACACACTCCTTCTTTTTAGAATTATCTTTTTCTATCATTTTCCTTCAATGTACTAATGTCATTAAATTTTAAGTGAGTTTATTACAAACAGCATATTTTGGGGTCATGTTTTTTTGTACACTGTGCCAAATTCTGCTTTTGATTGGTGTATTTCAACTGTTTATATTTCAAGTAATCATTTATATTTTAGGGCTAAAGTCTGCCATATTGTGATATGTTATTTATTCCCCTGTTTCTCCTTTTTATGTTATTCTATTACATTTTTTCCTTTCTCTGGATTATGTGAATGCTATCTGGGGGTCCTAATTTATGGATTTATGGTGCTTGTGAATTCATCTTCTCACTTAGTTTTCCCGGCAGTTTCTCCGGTATCCATGTGTAGCTGTCCCAGCCTGCTGGCACCAATGTTCTGCCCTGAACTCTAGGCAGCTGCATCATTGCTGCTTGTCATTCTTCTATCAGCTCACCACACGAGCCCAGCATTGGTGCATCTCAGTGTTGGCATCAGCTGATTCTCTTTTTTCTTTCAAGTTGTGATTTTCTTGGTTCTTGGTGCAATGGAGCTTTTACGTGGTGTACTGGCTGCTTTTCATCATGTCAGCTGATTCTGGGTCCTGGTTAACTCGTTTGGTGTAGCAGGAGACCCTCTGCTTCGGCTGGGTGCAGCTCCTGGTCTGCTCTGTGGACCGTGCCTCTGTGTCCGGAAGCCTCGCCTTGATGCTTTGCTCTCCTTCGTTTTCCTCCTGCCACCGGGGCTTCCACGCGTCAGGCCTGAGAGGGCCTCTGGAGCCTGCAGGTCCATGGGACATGATCATACATACCATGTTGTCACAAGCCCTGAGCTATTGTCTAAGAAAGGGGAAGGCCTTGGCCGTGGACACGTCCTCAGTCCATCTTCATGGAGCAGTCACTCACACGTGTATCTCAAGCCTGGTCACTGTCAAGGCATCAGACCCTCCTGTAACCAGAAGCAGTTCTTACTCTTGCCAGAGACAGCAGCCTTGCCATGGATGTGACCTAATTTTCATTAAGTATTTAGTTATAAGAAATCATATTTATGGAAGTTGCTATGAAAATCACACAATCCATTCACCCAAACCCTGTCAGCCTCACTGTGTATCTGTAACCTATCTGTATCTCTGCTTTGTACACAGATTTAAGAGTAAGGAGCAAGGCAGTAGAACTCATCCTACCAAATTCTGAAACTTTAGACTAGTACTTTATTGTAATAATGGAAAGCTCACCTTTACTATCACTCAATTTAGTAATATACTGTAGGGACATTATTTCCTGACACCTCCCTAAAACTTATGGGGTCATTATCATAATCACAATTTTATCAAAAAGAAACTGAAGATTAAGTGGTTAAATACCAGTTATAGGGTTCTAGGCAAATTAGGAGTTTTAATCCTGGCTCTCTGAATCCAAATTCTGCATCTGTAACCACTACACTACACTGTGGAAACAAATTATTTTTCTTTTATTTCTTAAAATAATGTTTGTTCTCTCTACGACTAAAAATAATGTCTACACTTTCACCAAAGCATAGTGGTACGATGCATATTTATATAAATGATTACACCACAAAAACGGCTAAAATAAACAGAAGGATGTTAAAATGTGTAAATCTAAAAGTATCCATTCTGAAACTATGGAATGACCCATCTTTGACAAATATCTTGTTCTAGGTAGAAATATTTATTACATAATTGGCTTGCAAATAGGCAACATCCTTTGAAAGGAGGGAAACGAGACAGGTGTTTACTCCTGTCCTCTTTTCCCCTGACAGCGAGGCCAGGGCCCTGGAGAGCACCATCCAGGGACCCCCAGGGGCCCCAGACTTCTAGGAGCAGTATATGTAGATGGAGGGGGGTAAAAGAGACAGTAGAGGATTAACACTAAGTGAGCTAAGTAAAAGTGGCAGAGAAAATTAGCTTTATGTAAAACACAATAAACATGCTTAGAAGAAACAAAAAGCAGCTCTATTGGCATCAGAAGCAAAATGAGTTTTCCCCCTTCTTTTACTATTTTAACTTTCTTGTGGAAGTGCTTGCCAATGAAATCCTTTAAGATACAAGTACTAAGGTTATAAATATTAATAAAAGAGAATCATTAGGTAATTTTTCAGATTTTTTAATAGAAAATCATCAGATACTTTTTCAAATATATGTAGAAGAAAATACTTGATTACCAATAGGAAATCATATGTGTGTATGACGCCACACACAAACATATTTATATACATGAGTTCAGTAGTGATGGTGTCAAAAATGGACAGGCAATAAAAGGTTATATACAAAAACAGACAGAAGGATAATAGAGTCAGCATACAATATTACACAAAGAGATTATATGATTATGTTTATATAATACATATTGTATATACAGAATTATACAAACATTTTATATGGAAAAATGAACACAATTTTAAAGTATGTAAAATAAATATTAATAAATAAAATGAATACCTTATTTTTGGCTAGGAAGGCTTCATGTGAAAAGGACCTCAGTTTTTAATTATTCCTATGTGAATTAATACCCTTAACATCATACCAAAGAAAATTCCAACTCATTCACAATGAATTAACTTAGACACTTTATAAAACTGCTTCTGAAATTTCCCTGGAAGAAACGTGTTTGAAGAACCGGGAGATGCAATGTCTCTGACCCCTGGAAGAGCTGGCTGTGCACTGGCCTGCTGCTGTGCCTTTCACGTTCCGGGTCAATCCATCTTCAGGGAAACGCGGCCCTGTGGGGTAGCCACAATTATTATGTCCACTGTAGGGACTAAGAAGTGGAAGTTATAAGGGTTAAGTAACTTGTCAAGGTCATGCAACTAGTAAGTGTCCAATCAGGAAGTTGAAGCCAAGTCCATGAATCCATTATGTTTCCTCAAGAAGGAGGACAAAGGAAGGGCACATAAAGGGACAATGCTCACTTCTGGGTGTTAAAGTTCACAGGAGGCTGATGTGACGATGGTGTGAATAATAATGATGATGGTCTCAATAATGAAGACGGTGTGACAGTGTGGAGAAAGCAACGTGCTCAGATACAGGCTGAAGCAGAAAGAGAAACTTCCTAGATGAAATAATTGCATCTGAAATCATCAGGAAAATATATTGGTCAATCAACGATGGTGTGAAAAATAAAGCTGCAACTCTGCATCGCTTTTCATACTAAAATACATTTGGTGTCAGAGAAGATTGTAATGTAAACAGCAATATATAAATCAGACAACCAAAAAGCTGTTGATATTAATAAACAGAGGTCAACAATCTAATTTCATAGCATGTGAAAGACAAATTTATAGATAATTCACAAAAGAAGAAATATAAATGACCAACAAAGTATGAAAGACATTTGACTTCATTAGCAAACAATTACAAATAAAAATGACCTTGAACTTTTATTTGTCCTTAGTTTTCCTAGAAGAAAAGACCCCCCCCAAAAAAAATGAAAAAAAAAACAAAAACATGATAACCTTTCCCATATTTGTCAGAATGGAAATGAACACTGTTAGTTTCTGGAAGGTTTGACAAAACGTATTAAAATGATCAAAATTTAAAATAAGTTGACCTTCTTTTAACATTCAAGTTTGACTCTGCTATATCTAATGGAAAGAATTAGATAAGTCAAAAAAAGATGTAAGCACAATGATGTTCATTACAACATTATTTATATTAGAGGAAATTGGAATCGACCTAAACGTTCATCAAAGGAAATCTGTTAAATAAATTAGAGAACATCCATAGTGTTCAGCTATTAAAAAGAATGATGTAAATCCACATTTGCTGACTTGGAAAAATGTCCATGAGTAAACAAAGCAGGTTGCAAAAGGGTCTGCAATACACAGTCCCACAGTCGCACTGGGTGTGAGGGAGAAACACTAATAATGAAACCTCCCATGCATTGCCTTTAGCTTTAACAATAAACAAAATTAAAATGAGTCTTACCAGTTGGTTCCTTTGCTGATTACGAGCTCTGATACTTCCCTAACGCTGTCGGCCAAGCCCTAGTGCTTTTGATGTAAGAAGTTTCTTATATTTCTTTATTTTGGTAAGATGTATTGTTTTCATCTATTTTTAAAATATACAGTTTATTATTATTTAAAATATGCAAGTGATATACTATTTAGTGCAATTCACTTGAAGTCGGCATAGTAACCAAAAACTACAGTCCAACTGTAAGCAAATACTCTATTGATATGGAAATTGCAGTTTTAATACATATCATGATAATTTATATAGACATGAAATTCTTTTCATAAAACCTACTGTTTTTCTGGTGGAATATTAAATGTGCATGATACGATGATGGCATTTGAAAAATTAAATATGTTCCCTGGGATGCAGATATTGTATGTGCTGGAGTGAAATGATAGCCTGAAAATCAAATCTTTACCGTGGGCGCGAGGTGGAGAAAAGACGTGGACTTAAGCCCTGACCATCCGTACTTTGCACACGTAGAGAGACAGCTGGGATGCATGTTTATAGCTTTGCTTGTGCAAACAGAGAAGCATGCCAGTCTTCTCATGCAGCAAATCTTATTTCCGATACAAATTTGAAAATCCGTGAAGCACGATAATATTCACTCTAGGATCTATGACCTCCCATAAAACACAAGGAGGATGAGGAGTGGGTTAAATGGATTCTAATGATGCCTGTGGACTCGTGCGCTCCCGTAATGACTGGGGAAGATTTATACGCTCTCTCTAGGTATAATTAGACACCCACAAACCCGTCTGACCCTGCTGTGGTGAAGAGCCCTTCTGCTTTTTGTTTCAGCAGATGAATCAATACTCGCACGTTCTACCACTGTGGAGTGAAATTGAGGAAATGAAAATCTGATAATTTTGCTCCCAGTACCGTCTAGACAGAGGAGAGCAGTGTTAGTCTTTGACAGGAAGATCTATTTCCAGTTTCTCAAAAGGCTAGTGTCAATTTTGAAACTTCTCATGTTATTGATTTTCAGTTTTGTTAAAAAGGATGCTTTATTAGGAATATTAGTCCCAGCGACCGTGTAGGCTCATATCTAGTCCACAAGCAGGTGAACACGCATTTTAATCTGGGGTCTGGGTGGCTTTGAATTGCAGATCCTTGTGTGCAATTCCCGTCAGCCTGTCGCCCCATGGCGGCAGTCAGCTGCACTCCTACCTATTAAATAGGAGAGCCAAAGTCAACCTCTGTGTCTCCATGGACAGGCCTCGATTTTGCCATTGATACGTTCATTGAATTATACGTCTCTCCTAAATATCTTAGAATGCATTTGCTGACGCTTTGTAAATGTATATTTGCCTGACCACACACTGTTGACATTGGGGCTTGCAAGCTTTTAGATTTTAACATCCTCAAAATAAATTGTATTGAATCAGTGAAGATATTCCAAGCAAACACCACCAATGCTCTGTTGGCATTCACTAACAAGCCATGCCATCCTACCTGCTCTGAAATGCTGTCTTCTGGGTCCCTCCATGATCCCCCCCACACATCCTAGACATCCCTTTTCCTGTGGTCTTTTTGGGCTCTCTGTGCCCTTCCCCCAATGCTTATTGGACTATTTACTTATTTTTGCCTCTTCCCTAAACTGTACATTCCTTGAGAGAAGAAGTGTTTTGATTCTTCTAAGTTCCCTGGACTTGGCGAAGTGCCCACTACAGAGTGGGAACTTGGGGCCATTAAGCAGGGCCAAAATGCCCTCCGCCCTCCACTGTGGTCTGAGCTGTTCAGCTTAAAGCATGTATCTGGGTGCTTACTGAATCATGTTTGTACTTTCTGTTCCTGAGAAATAAAATGTTTCAGGATCACATGAATTTTTAATAGCCAGTTAGACATCATTGTGGAGAAGAATTTTGTGTCTGGTGTAATTTTGTATCATGGCCATTATGGAATAAAGACAAGATAATGATCCTCATACTATTAATACTGTAGACCACTGAAAGCGTAAAGCACGATGTTACTTTTCTCCATTTCTTTCATTTCACTTTTTAATAAGTGGTGAATTCTATGAACTAATTCCCAGGGTCATGGGATCACCTAGAGTGAGGATTCACACAGAACATTGTGAGTGCGCTTGAGAAGAAAGATTTATGTAAACCACCCTGCACTTCCTTCCGAAGGAGACACGATTTTGGTTTCTGCAGAAATTTGCATGAAATATGGACCACAAGAAAACTACATTTGTGGCTTACGGTGGTACTTCTTGAAAGTGGAATTTTATTCCCCAGCGAATGAATGAAACCTCAGGAAGCACGCTGCCTCCCTGCACAAAACCACTCAGGGCAGCGTCATCTCATTCATCTCTTGCCACCCGATCCTCCGTAGACTGAACAACTTCTGGACACCGTGAAAGCTGAAGGAGAAAATGGGTGTGGGATCTCGGGATCACTCCCATTTGCATCCACTAGAAATCAGAATCATGGTATGAAGCCTTTGCTAAAATGCAGTTACTGACAAGCTATTGTGAGTTTTTGTTCATTAGAAACTCCAAACTTTGCCCTTTAATCACATCCATTCATTGACCTAACATGGTGGCTAGTGAAAATGCTTTCTCTGACGTCGTGAGGTGAACCAAAATCTAGTACGCGTTTTTGTTTTCTTTTCTACTTTTCTATTCTGCTGCCTGCAACCACTTCCAAATCGCGGCAAAATTATTGTGTGTATATCAGCTCTTGAAGGTGAGGACCTGGTGCCTGCACCCGATGTGGACTTCCTTCATCACCTGTAAGCCATGGGGGTGCACCAGGCGTGGTGAAGTACTCCAGGGACACCGTCAATGGTGTGCCACACCTCCTTTTACAAAATAAGGATGTTCTTGCAATCTGTTTTCATTGCACCTTTTAAACATCAAAAGTTCTGATGAGCCCCATGGTTAGGAAGTATATTTACTGCATGAGGGTCGTGTTCTTTCAGCACATTGCTCTCTGGCAATTCAAAATATAATTTTATTATTGCTCTTGTCTTATTTCAGAATGAAAATTTTCCTTTCATGGCGGGGGTGGGGGGTCATCTCTAGGACATGTCACACAAAGCAAGTGGAAAGATGATAAGAAACTACTTGATTTATCTGAGGAAAAACCTGACTCACTTTTAAAAACTCCACAATATAATATTTTAATTTGGGACCAGACACTTCTTCCTGTGTGGTCTGAGGGCCTAAAAGAATAAAAGGAGAATTACGGATTTGTGTGTGTTTGTGTGCATGTGTGTATACATGTGTGCATTTGTGTGTATGTTTGCATGCGTGTGTGTATCTGTGTGCATGTGTGTATGTGTGCGTATGTGCGTGTGCGTGTGTGTGTGTGTGTGTTGGGGGTGGAGCATTCTCTTTCTTCCTCCCAGAGCCACTGAATTTAGACAACGGTGGGTGCTGGGGACTTGATGTCCTCGCGTGGTGTAGGTTTTAACTTAGTGGAATCCTCATGGTTGCAGAATGTCTCCTAACCACAGTCTTCCATGAGATGATGCCAGCACTTAGCATAGAGACACAGGCAACCAGACCTGGACACATGGAAATCACACTGGCGGGAGGCCAGCGTACGTGACGACTCACGGAGAGAGATGGGTAGGTATCTTGTCATCCCAGTAACCCACTCGCAGATAGAATGACCTGTAGCAAATCCTGGGACCTCTCCAGATAGAATGACCTGTAGCAAATCCTGGGACCTCTCCAGCCTTTTTGGAAACAAAAAGTTTCCACTAAGTAAATCCTTCCCTTTTGCCTGTGGCTGGTCTTCTGAGGGCACATCACCTTTGCTGCAGAAATGATTTAAAATGCAACATCCACTGACCTGGGACAAGATCACTTTGTATATGATGAGCAGCATTTCTGTATTTTAAAATTTTCTTTAAAATGACTTCCAATTATAGGACATGTCTACCACTTCAGCCCCTTAAGTTCAACCAAAATTCCTGGACAGCCACGGAGGAGTTTATTTTTTAAACAGGTTTACGCTCATCAGTGACTGTGTTCAGTTACCATCCTAACAACGGTGCCTTCTGTTTTCAGCGCCTCATCTTAACCCTTTCTTGGAGCAACACGTATATTACTTAAAAATAAAATATATTTCTTCTCAGATAGTTTAACTAAATGACTTTGGGATAAAAGTATGGGTTATAGCCCAAAATGTTCTTAAAGATGAGTCATATTCATACTAATAGTCCTGTTTTTGTGGGTTCCATTTACAAACACTGTGGCTGCATATTCCCCACCAGGGCCCAGGACAACGGTGATTCCAAGGACGCCCCTGTTTTCCAGCAGATGGGTGGTTCAGGAACCAGAACATTCTTTGAGGAGAGCTTGACATGACAGACTATAATGGCTCAAACTATTGAATAAATAACGTGCACTTCATAACATCCCTAATTATACAATTGCACAATAGTCCATAACAGCTCCTTACGGACTGTGGAGTAAATACTAAGCGTTTCTGAAAGTCCATAATTATGTAATTACATGGCAGTCTATAATTAAGGACTATGGGGTAAATATATAATTGGGCAGTTTTTAAAATCTATCATAAAGTACTTTTAAAAATGTGACTGCAATAAAAGAAGGAAAAAAGAGAAACTCAGTCCCGGAAAGCCATATTTGAATCTTTTATTTTTAATAGGTCTCACTAAATCTGAATCTAAGCAATTAATGCTGAAAAAATATTTCCCATCTCCCTCCCTGTCTTTGTCTGTTTGTAGCAGTCCCTGTTTCCTGGGGCTTGCAAAACCCGAGGGCACCCTGGCCACAGACTGTGGGAGCGCCGAACAGGAGCGCGCTATCCAGAGCGCCACAATCTGGAGTCAAGTCGGAGAAATGCATTGAGTTTGGGGTGGGGGAGGGCGGGGGAGGGTGGGGGAGGGTGGGGGCGGGGAGAGGACACCTCTGTCCTGTCCATTCCCCCAGCAGCCGTCCTGCCAGTTACCCAACATTAACAGTGAGCAGCAACGTAGCTCGGGAATGAAAGAGACCAGCGTTTTTCTAAGCTCTTGGTCAGAATTCGAAAAAAGCACCAGGGAAGGAATGTCTAAGGTGAGGGTTTCTGAAAGGACGGACGTCTCCACGGCGTTTGCTGCACACACTGCAAGCTGTGAACGAGAGAGGAAACAGATGTATATGGGAGAGGAAACACCAAACTTGTGAAATTCAACCAACTTCTGTGCCTTCTCTTTAAATCCCCCAATTTTTATCCCCATTGTTTGACCACCCACTCCTCTGGACCTGCCTAGAAGCTCCTCTCCAGCCTGGGCTTCCTTCCTGCCTGCCTTTCTGTGATTTTGCTTTGAACACTCAGACGGAGAGACACAGGTGGCCGGCACCTGATGGAGGAGGGGACCTGAGCATGGCTGTCCACGCTGCTCCTGGGGTCTGAGCCTGAAGCTCAATGCAGGGGATCCAGGGAGCCAGGACAGCCTGGGTCAGTGACCAGCAGCTCGAGCGACACACGGGAATCACAGAGCAGTTACTTCAGGATGAGTGTTGCTGGGTTTAGTTGTACATATTTTAAACTCTTTTCTGAAAATCTCACACTCTTGGCTCCTGCTGACCTACCTGAAACTGCACTGACTGTGACCCACTTCCTTAATTACACCGATGTGCCCAGCTACACAAATAGCTTCTCAGCCAGACCCTGAGCACTAATCTTGCGTGCTCTGTGCCGCCGGCGCCCTCCATCGCAAATCACCCCAGGGGGCTTGAAATTAGGATTCTGTGATGGCCCTGAATCTGCCTCAGCTGGAGGGGATGGAGTCGCCATACTGGGCACCTCTCAGGAGGAGGGAGCTAGGTCACCTGGGTGGGCAGGTGAATCACAGCTGGGTCCTCAATCAGCGGCCGTGTGGTCAGTCAGATGCCTGAGATACAATTTCTCCATGTAAAAAGTTTAGGAAGAGCTTCTGAAACAGGACTGTAAAATCCAATCAACAGTAGATACGAAGAAGGGTTTGTAAAAGAAAAAAAGGAACAATAGCAGATAAGTGTCCAATTAGAGCATATGTGCTCTCCTCCCTTCCCGGGTGCATGGGAACCACTGTGTTCCCAACAGGGGCACCTGGGCTCTTACTCAGCAGATTTGGGAAGCTGGAAATCGGCATCGTAATAAGCACACAGGTTCCCCCTGATGCACAGAAGCTCTGAACCTGGCCATAGTTCTTAAACAAGTGGCTTTCCTGAGAACTTATGAAAGAAAAAACACATAACATTTGAGAAACAGCTGGGCACAGTGGTTCACACCTGTAATCCCAGCAATTTGGGAGGCCAAGGCAGTTGTATCACCTGAGGTCAGGAGTTGGAGACCAGCCTGGCTAGCATGATGGAACCCCATCTCTACTGAAAATACAAAAATTAGCCGGGTGTGGTGGCTTGAACCTGTAATCCCAGCTACTCGAGAGGCTGAGGCAGGGGACTCACTTGAACCCAGGAGACGGCAGTTGCAGTGAGCAGAGATCACACCATTGCACTCCAGCTTGGGTGACAACGAGACTCTGTCTCAAAAAAAAAAAAAAGTGAGAAAGGCAAGTGTATGAAAATCTGTTAATGATAAGAAGTATCCACTTCTTATGCTCTTAGGAGAAATTAAAGAGGAAGAAACTATCATTTGTGACAGGCAGAAAGCGCTCTGCCTGACTGTGTTTGATGAGTCAGGAGGTAACTTGGGTGTCCTAGAAGAGCAGCTGCAGGTGTGTTAATAAGTTTCTTTTTTTTTTTTGTAGTTCATACTGTTCCCTCTTCCAGGTAGGATTCTGGAAGGCCTGGCGAAGAGTATTATTTAGAAAATCATTTGAATAATCTCATGAATCACTAAATATCTATTCAAGTATTTGTTCTACTCTCTTTCCGTCTTGTATTGATCTTTTTATTGTATGACCAGGGAATCACTGTTCTCCATATACTGAAAAGTCCTGTAAGAAAAAGGTCAGTGCCATCCCCAAGTCAGCCATTTGTGTAAGTAAGTGTTCCCTCCAAAATCACAGTCATGCAGAACTTTAGACACGCCCTTGAAACCTCTGGCCTGAGGCTCTGTAAAGAAAGAGATCAACATTAATGACTCCACCCACAACCACTTTGTCATACCTGAAGAGCCCTTGGCTTTTTAAATTCTTTTTACAGGTGTCTTAGCTCAATGGATGCAATATTAGGAACACACATTACGGCTCCACTATCTAGATGAGGATGCTGTGGCTGAAGGAGTTGCAGTGACCGTGCCAACCCACGCAGTGGCAGAGGTGAGACCAGAACCCACAGGGTGACCTGCCAGAGGAGGACGTGTCTGAGAGGGAGCAGGTGTCATTAGTCACTTCACTGGGGTCAGAGGTAAAACTGGGATTGCTGGGCAAGGCGGGACATGGGGGTAACCTAAGTGTCCAGGGGCTTTGGCCTCGAGCCCAGAGTGCCCCAGGGAGCACGAGGACCTGCAGGAGATGCCTCACAACATGTAACGCCAGGATCAAGCAGCTGGGCCAAGAGGGACATTTGGGGGAGTATCGGAGAATGGGGAAAAGTGTCCAGTGTCTAACATCTTCCCACAGCTTTGACTGAACACCTCAGTGGCCAAGCCAAAGTCAAAAAAGAAAAGAGAGAAAGAAAAGATGCAGAGTGGAAACTCGAAGAGCTGTTTGTTTCTAGATGAATTTCCTGGGCTGCAGTAACAACTTCCTACAAACAAGGTGGTAAAAACAACAGAAATGGGTTTTTTTCGCAGTTCTGGAAACCAAAGTCCAAGATCAAGCTGTTGGCAGCATCGGTTCCTCCCCAGGGCTCTCGGGGAGAACCATTCCCTGCCTGTCTTCCAGCCTCTGGTCTCTGCCTGCAGCGGCTGGTGCTGCTCAGCTTGTAAACAGGTCATTCCCATCTCTCCCTCCGTCTTCACGTGGCCTTCTTCCTTCGGTGCCTCTGGGTCGCTGTGTCTCAACTATGAGGACATCAGTCACTGTATGAGGAACCACCCTAATCCATAGAGCCTCATCATAACTTGGCTGCATCTGCAAAGACGTTTTTTCAAGTAAGGCCACGCTCAGAGTTCGCAGGTGGGCGTGTGTGCTTGGGAAACAACGTCCAGCCCATTACGGTTTCCCAAGAAACAAATTCTATGTGATCCACAGCAGATTCCAGACTAGCTGCCAAGTCTTCTGCGCTTAAGTCTAATTCAGGGTGAACTCAAGATTCTGATTTAATCCAGGATCATTTAAGGACCCTTTTGTAGCAAAAAATTAAAATTTTAGAAAAAGATTAATTGTAATATCAGAGACAATGGTGGAATTTTCCCGGCTAAGGTAAGGCTAAGGCCAAACCAACTGTTTAGAGCTTCCTCGATTAATTTTGTCTTGGCTGCATCACCTACAGCCTCCCAGAGCAGAGCCCCATTTGGGGATAGACTTCAACTCCACAATCTTTGGTGGGAATTCACCGTGTGACAAGGACCATGGGTGCACTGCAAAACCAACTGGCTCTGTTGATGTGATGGTGACTGGTGGACGACAATACTATGATTTATAATTGACTCAAGGCAAAACATGTTAAGGCTTCTAACTTCCAGCAGTCTTCTGTCTGCTAGCCATTTTTAAACAAATGTTATTTTGATCTAGGAAAAACAAATGTTGTAATTGATTCAAAGGATGGATATAAGCCCTTCAACTTGGGGATTGGTTGCTAGTGAAGTTGTTAGCGAATCCATCTAGCCCATCCATAGCCTGCTCCCCATCTACAGTGAGTGCTACCTCTAGAGGTGACCCTGGGTGAGACCTTCCCTTCAGCACCAATTGTGTCATTCATGGTCCCCTGAACATCCCAATGCCAGGGATACTCCCAGTTTACTTTATTACTCATTCATTCAACCCACAGATATTATCATTTCTGTGATCAAATACATTATATACATATTGCAAAATTTATGCTCAAAAGTAATTTCTGGAGTTTTCCAAGCCCTGTGCAGTTTAAAATTACCTCTCAGTTCTCTGAGAAATAATTAAGTGCAGAAAATTCTGTTCATATGGGAGAATTATTCTGGATTTAACAGGTAAATTTTACTTAGGTAAATTAAAAACTAAGGACAGATTTTCGTGCCAGGTGCAGTGGCTCACACCTGTAATCCCAGCACTTTGGGAGGCTGAAAATTAGCAGGGTGTGGTGGCGTGCACCTGTAATTCCAGCTACTGGGGAGGCTGAGGCATGAGAATTGCTTGACCCTGAGAGAGAGAGGTTGCAGTGAGCCGAGATTATGCCACTGCACTCCAGTCTGGGCAACAAGAGCAAAACTCCATCTCAAAAAACAAAACAAAACAAAAAAACAAGAACTAAAGAAAGATTTTGATATTGGTCAAGTAGAATGACAGAGAAGGCTATTGATCTCTGAACTACTCTAGAAGACACAGAAGATCCTTCACAGGTTTCTGCAAGCGCCCATTTCATTGCCCCACCCAACCCCTTCTCTCCTGGCTTCCCCAACCCTTGGCAGCCGCTAATCCACCCTCCATCTCTAAAAACTTGTAATTTTGAGGACGTTATACAAATAAAATCATACAGCATGTTCTCTTTTGAGACTGGCTTTTGTTCACTCAGTATAATGCCCTTGAGATGTGCCCAAGTTGCTGTAGGTATCCATAGTTCATTCATGTGGATGGCTGCACACAATTTCATGGTATGGATGTGTCACAATTTGTTAATTATTGACATTCAACTGCAGAAGGACACCTGGGTTGTTTCCAGCTTAGGCTTGTTATGCATAAGTCTTCTATGAACAGTCATATATAAGTTTCTGTGAACATGTGTTTCCTCTACTCTGGGATCGAAGCCCAGGACTGCAGAGCTAGGTGATATAGTGAGTGGTTGTATGTTTAGTTTTCTAAGAAACTTCCAATCTATTTTCCAGAGTGTGTGCAACATTTTATATTCCCATCATCCTGAAAACCAACTCCTGCTTGCTTCTCTGAATGCTTTTTAACACTTCCACAATTATTAGGTTGCTTCTGCTGTATTTATGCTGAGCTGTGTATATATATCTATTTCAACCAGTTAAACCCATAGAAAACTTACAATCCATTTTAGTTGAGAAGGACAGTTTCTAAATGTGAAGAAAATACATATCTGGATATGTTTTTGTGAATAGCACACTTCAAAAATTTATATTTTTGAATATGAAAGAATATTTTTATTATGAAAGAAGGCTATATTAGTAATGTACATTGAAAGCCCTTTTATCTTTCAAAATTGTGACTTGTTTGTAGGTAAAAATGACATGAATTACAATGGCTGACTAAAATATATAATTAAAAATTCTTAATTTAAAACAAATTCATGTGTATTATTCTTTCAACCTTAGTTGTAGGGCTGATTTTTTTTCTATTTTTAAGTATGGGATCGGTATGTTTATTTGCATAAATAACCCCATAAGGCATCATCTACAGTTCAGAAGTTGAGTTTGCTTGTGCTGGAATTAAAATATGAAGATGCTGGCAGTGCAGTCACAGAGCAGGTTCTTCTAGGTTTTAACGCAAATTTGTAAGTTTTTTACAATTTTCAGCACACTCAATACTTTTTTAGTGAACCAATTAAAAACGCTCAGTTATCAGGTGTTTATAGAAGAATAAACTGTTTTCGTAGATATAAAACACTTTTTTTCTCCTATTTTAAAGGTTTATATAATATTATTTCAATAAAACTTTCACTATTAAATCATGTAAATAACTGGCATAATGAATACTGGGGCTGAAAATACTAAATGCCACCCAGTCAGTCTGAAACCCCAGCAGTGGAGTCAGTGTGCCTGGGAATTGGGATGGGCCCATGGCTGCTGATGCCAGCCTGCGTTTTGCTTGTCCAGACTAAAGTTTAGAGAAGGACTAGAGCATAAATTTGCTAATCGTGTAAGGCAGTTAAATGGAGATGCATGAAGGAGTTTATCTATCATGTGCTTTGAAAACAACAAAACATGATTCCACTGATACCTTTAAATACTTAAAAATTGCACAAAACACTTAGCTTTGCATAATTATAATAAAGGAAGTTAATCTTAATGACCATCTTTTCTTTCTTAATGTAAAACCATTCTCCAATATCTGTGATTTGTTGATAATTTTCTGAAGACAATGATTAAATTTTTTTAAGGAGATAAATAAAAATGTGTGAGGTATGTGTGTGTGCATGTTCAATTATGTTTCATACTTGATTCTATTTCTTTAGTGTGTGAAGAAGGTGATTTAGTCAATATTTACATGCTTTTCAGCAATACAGTAGAAATTCAATTAATTTTTAAATATAAATTTAACTTAAATGATTAAGTTCATTTTAAAATGTAAGTTACAGCGTTTTTAAAAGAGGTGATGGTTTGTTCTCTGTTGGCTTTGTAACAAAGTGCAATCTAGTGTGGTTTCCAGCCTTGCTCTTCCTAGCAATGCCCCGTCCCCCTGCTGCCCGGGGTGCCTCTCTCAGCACTCTCTCCGCTTGGTTCTTCTCAGCATCAAGTGCTCAGAGTTCAAATGTTAAATAACTGTATTACCACACTGCCACCACTCAACAGAAGCACCAACATCCCAACAGGCATTCCCATTCAAAGAGCTTAGATCCAATTTCTTTTTCATTCCAATAAAACTGTTCTGTGTGTTATTTGGAGGCTCAGATCTGCCTCATGCTGCTTTTCCTCTTCCTCCGTTTTTGATCTCAGTGGCTGGGCCGTCGTTCATGCTGAATGTACAGGGAACTGTCATTTGCTAGCTGAGTCGTTCCTCATTGTCTCCCAGGACCACGTAGATGATTTTATTCTCTACCGCCTGTTTTCAAAGCAGCCAGGTACTTCAATGAAGATGCCCCATCAAAAATCATCTAAACAGAGAAAATATAGCTGGGTAATTGGCTAGTTATTTATCTATGTATATTTCTGTTTCTGTGTTCTTTTCTCATTCATCAAAGGATTTTAAGCAACATACAAAAATATGAAAATTACAAGAATGTGAAAATGAGTGAGAAATTGAAAAGGAAGAGAAATAACGTTAGGGAAGTTAAATGAAACCAAGGAAAAGATCAGTACCCAATACAAATGCCCTAAGATCCAGATCCAAGCTTCTCATAATGCTTTTACTCTAAATGCCCTAGCAAAGTAAAGAACAAAATACGATAGGTTAGGACATTACCAATATCCAAATGACAAAGACACATCTGTTGCTCTAGGGAAGGAAGTGTTCATAACGCTGGGACTAGAGATAACTTTCCTCATGTATCCATTTAATATGCCCAACACTCTTCCGCTAAGACAATAGTGTGTTTGTTAAGGCTTATTTTTAAAAACATCTCCTAAAATCTTATATGAAACCAGATATGTGGGGATCATTGGGCCTTTTAAAAGTCTCTTGAACATTTTTAAATATAAATAAATTCTGGCTTTAAAAAATAAAATAAAATAAAAGTTTAAAAAAATCTCCTAAAACAAAAAACTGTATTCCAACAACAACAAAATAAGAGGAGTTCCGTAAAGACAAAATATTTTATAAAGTGCCAAATGCATGCAGTCTAGGCATGTGGCTTTTGGCCATCTTGGATTGTTCTAAGAGGAAAATTGAGGGTAATTTTCAGAAATCAACAAAAATAATATTTTTTTCACCATTGATAAACAGCATTCTGCATTATCTCAGTACAAAGGGGATAATATTTGCTCAGAAAACAATCTAGGGTCCTCTCCAAAAACACAAGCAAATGAGAAATAAGAGGTTCATATTTCTATATTTAGATGAAAACCGCAATAAATTTAGTTCAGGAAAATGTTAAGAAGATGTAGGTAATGTGCTTCCTTGACTTCAATATGCACATATTCTCAGATTTTGAATAGTCTGTAAACAGGGGAAACTTCATAGTGTCAGAAGAAACTTGTCTGCTTCTAGGCAAGGAAGTCAGTATGAAATAGTTTATAGTGTTCATTGCTCTTTGTAGCCTGGGGTGGACACTGTCTATTCACCTGATTTTCACCCCATTTGTGTTATTTGCATTGGCAACACTACATGTGATTGAATTCTAAATCAGGTTTGAATCCCTAATTGTTGCTTAAAATGGCTTCAGAAATATTTCACGAAGATGCATCCCTTAATAAAAAGACAGTGTGTATGAAGCAAATTGTTATTGTGAATGTGCAATGGTGAGAGAATTATCTTAGGCATAACGTCTTTGGCTTCTTTTTTAGAAATGTATCATTGGACTACAAAATACGGTCATCACTAGACTATTTGACTCCATGAAAGTAGAAACTGTGTCTGTTTTTATTCATTATTATAGCCTCAGAATTTTTAAATGTGCCAGACTCATAGGGGATGTCTAGGAATATATAGTTTTTATTTCCTATAACAATTCAATCAAACACATGCATTTTTTTTTGTTGCAAGTGTAGCATATAATTTTTATTCTTTCCTGCTGCCTTGATTTTTTTTCAAACACCTGGGATGTAGGTTTCAGTTAAAATGGAGGACAATAGGTGTCTACCCACAGGCCCACATAAACAGAGAGAGGATCAGTGATCTACTATTAAGGTTAGTTCTCATTGCTACATTGTGTTGAAGAGCTGTTCTCCAGGGTTTGACACATAATGTTCATCTCAAGTAATAGTAATATCTTGCTAATCTAGTTCCTAACACAGGCACAGTTTTGATAAAGAATCATGTTTTCCTCAGTATTAAACTTATTATCCCAAAATTATGTCCCAGTATTGGACTTCCAATCTTATGCTAGGCCCTTTTAGCCTTTAGTCTTGCTTAAAAATTTTTATAGTTACAACATTCTATTTTGAGCTGATGACAACTGAACTTCAATTGCACACAAAAACTCTACACTCTTCCTCCCACCCACACACAATTTCTTTGATGTCAGAGTTTACTTATTTTTATGCTGTATATTCATTAGCCAATTTTTGAAGTTAAAGTGATTTTTAATAATTTTGTCTTTTAATTTTATACTGCGGTTAAAAGTGATTGACACACTATTACAGCATTCCATTTTTCTATATTTGTCTATATATTTACCTCTACCAATGAGCTTTACACTTTCTGCTTTCATGTTGCTGTTGAGCATTCTTTTGCTTCAATGTGATGATGCCCTTTAGAACCTCTCATAAGGTAGTTCTAGTCATAACAACGTTCTTCACTCTTTGTCTGGGAAAGTCTTTATCTCTCCTTCATTTGTAAAGGATGGTTTTTCCAGATGTAGTATTCTTGGTTAGTAGTTTCTCTTTTAGCTCTCTGAATACTTTATCCCACTTTTTTTCTGGCCTGCTAGGTTTCTGCAGGAAATTCACTGATGCTGCAATTAAGGCCCTTTTCTATGTGACAAGTCCCTTTTCTCTTGCTGATTTCAAAATGCTCTTTTATTTGACTTTGGATAATTTAGTTGTAATATATCTTTGTATAACTCTCTTTAGATTCAATTTATTTGAGGTGTTTTAGGGTTTTAGGGTTTATAAATTTGGATGTCTATTTCCCTCCTCAGGTTTGAGAAGTTTTCGGTAGTTATTTCTTTACCCAAGCTTTCCTCTCTTTTCTCTTTCTCTTCTCTTTCTAAAACTTATATTGTTTTCCTTGATAGTGTTCCATAAGCTCTGTAAGTTTTCTTCATTCTTTTTTTATTCTTTCTTTCTTTTATTCCTCTGGCTGAGTAATTTCAACTTTGGGCTTGCTGATTATTTCTTCTGCTTGATCAAGTCTGTTGTTGAAGCTCTCTATTGAACTTTTTCGTTCAGTCATTGTGTTTCTCAGTTCCAGAATTTTCAGTTGGTTGTTTTTGTAATTTATATCTCTTGGAAGAATTTTTAAAAATTTTTAAATTTTATTCATGTATTGTGTTTCTTATTTTATTGTATCTGCAATATCTTATAGCTCGTTGAGATTCTTTAAGATGATTATTTTGGATTCTTGGTCAGGCAGTTCATAGATTTCTATTTCTTTAGTATCAGTTACTGGAGTGCTATTTGGTTCATTTGATGGTGCCATGTTTCCTGGATTGTTTGTGATCTTTGGAGCCTTGCATTAGTGTCTGTGAATTTGAAGAAGTAGATACCTCTTTTAGTTTTTACAGACTGGCCCTGCCAGGGAAAGCCCTTCACTAGTCACTCAGTCTAAAGATTTGGGGTGGGCCAAGTGGTGGGACCTTTGGCAGAGTCTGCTGCTGAAATGTATGAGTGGGCAGGCCCAGCCCTTGGGTCTGCAGTGAGTCTGGATGCTCATTTGCTCTTTCTTTTCACCATGGAAAAACTTTCATGCCAAAGGAATTGCTCTCGAGCTATACTATGTAGTCTTGGGAGAGGAATGATGTGAGTAAAGTGAAACTGTTCTTATACTCCTAATGCATTTTTTTCCTATTTCTGAACTCCACCCAGGAACTGTAAACTTCCAACTTGATTCCAGAACTCCTATGAAGATGTTCTCATCCATACTTTGTTTTTAAATTGGTGTTTCTGTAGAGGGGATGAGGACTAGAACCTCTTATTTAATCACACTGCTGACATTGCTCTCTCACAATTTTCAAAGACCAGAATTTTTTTTTTTACAAAAATTATTAAAATAATAAACATCGAACAAAACTAATTAGGAAAAACAAAACGGTAAAAATAAATAAGAAATATCAGAAATATAAAAGAAACAATACCATAAATTAATCATTAAAACAATGAGAGAATATTTGAACAAATTTTATGTCAATACATTTAACAATTTAAATAAAATCGACATGTAAACAAATCCAATTTATCAAAACAGACATGAGATAAAAGTAGAAAATTTTCATAGTTTTAGACCAATCAAAGAAATAGTCTGTAATTTAAGACCATCTCACAGAAACTCTGGCTCCAAATAGCTTCACTGTAAATTCTTCTAAATATTTAGAAACATTTAATACCAATCTTACAAAATTCACTTCAGAGTATACAAAATGTAAAAAATACTTTACAATTTGTTTTATGAAGCCAGTACAAACTTGAAGCCAAAATTGAATAAAGGGAAATTACAAGCCAAACTCTCTGTGCGCATAGACCCAATATCCTAACAAAATATTAGCAAATTTATCCTAGCAATAAATACAGAGTTTAATACATCATAACCAATAGTTATATTTCATGGACACAAAGTTGGTTTAACATTGGAAATTCAATCTATGTAATTTGCCACTTCAATGGAATAAAGGAAAACAAAAACACATGATCTCAGAATTATGAGAAAAATATTTCATAAACCTCAACATTCATTCATGGTAAATTCTCAGAAAACTAGGTATAGAAGGAAACTTTAAAAATCTTATTAAAAATATTGCCTACAGCTAAGAATATGCTTAATAATTTTTTCCTTGAGTTTGGGAACAAGACAAAAATGTCTGCCATCAACCTGTGCTATCTTGTATAAGAGGATCTATCCGGTACAATAGGCATGAAAAGAGGATAGAAGGCATAATATTGGAAGAGAAAGAAAAAAAATCTATTAATTTCAGGCATAATTTTGTAAACAGAACATATACAAATTACATATTGTAATTAATAATTTAAATTAAAGAGTTAACTGGATATAATTTTTATGTAAAATAGTTGAATTTTTATATAACGGAAACAAAAAATTATATCCTAGAAATGGAAATTTTAAAAATACTTTTAAATAACATTAAAAATAAGTCAGTTATCTACAAACTATATAACAAAAGAAGTCAAATACCTCTACACTAAAAACTGCAAAACATTGCTGAAAGAAATTAAATATCAGTGAAACAAATGGAGGTACATACTGTGACTTGGAAAAGTGTTCATTTTCCTCAAAATGAGTCATCAATTTAATGTATTATCACTAAAATCCTAGCATTTGTTTGATAATTGATAAGCTAATTATAAAATGTATATAAATGTAAAATTACAGGCCAGGAGTGGTGGCTCATACCTGTAATCCCAGCACTTTGGGAGGCTGAGGCAGGTGGATCACTTGAGGTCATGGGTTTGAGACCAGCCTGGGCAACATGGTGAAACCCCATCTCTACTAAAAATACAAAAATTACCCAGGCATGGTGGTGCACACTGGTAATCCCAGCTACATGAGAGGCTGAGGTGGGAGAATCACTTGAACCTGGGAGGTGGAGATTCCAGTGAGCTGAGATCACGCCACTGCACTCCAGCCTGCATGACAGAGCAAGACTCCATCTCAAAATAAATAAAACAAATAAATAAATAAAATTTTTTAAAAAGGAAAGGACCTATGTTAGAAAATATCATACTGGGGAAGAACATTAAGTCAGAAGACTTACATTACCAAAAATTAATATATAATAAAATTACAGTAATTAAAACAGTGTGGCATTGATATAATTACAGAAAAGTAGACCAAAGTTACATACTATAAATTCCAGAAAGTAACTTGCACATTTATATTAGTCTGATTTATAACAAAGGTATTGGAACAATTAGTAGAAAAGAGTACTCTTTTTAGTAAATGGTGCTAGGTCAATGTCTTTGTTTTCTTTTGTTTATAATAGATTATTTGAAACTTGGTGATTTATAAAGAAGAGGAATATGTGTCTTACATTTATGGAGGCTGAGAAGCCCAAGGTCAAGGGGCCACATCTGGTAAGGGCCTTCTTGCTAGTGAGGTGACTCTGGGTATCTACTTTTTTTTTTTTTTTTTTGAGGTGGAGCCTTGCTCTGTTTCCCAGGCTAGAGTGCAGTGGTGCGATCTTGGTTCACTGCAACCTCCACCTCCTGGGTTCAAGCGATTCTCCTTCCCCAGCCTCCTGAGTAGTTGGGATTACAGGTGACCACCATCATGCCCAGCTAACTGTTGTATTTTTAGTAGAGACGGGGTTTCACCATCTTGGCCAGGCTGGTCTCAAGCTCATGACATTGTGATCCACCTGCCTCAGCCTCCCAAAGAGCTGGGATTACAGGTGTAAGCCACCGCACCTGGTGGGCTGTGGGTGTCGTATGATGAGGGACTGAGTTTGCGAGCTCAGGTCTCTCTTTTGCTTCTTATAAAGCCACTGGCCCCATTCTTATGATAACCCATTAATCCATGAATTGATGACCAAATCACCTCTTCAGGGATCCACCTCTCATAACTGCTACAATGGGGATTAAATTTCAACATAAGCTTTGGAAGAGACAAATGCTCAAACCATAGCTGTCAATTAGTTAGCTATCTATGTGAAAAAAACAAACTTTGACACCAACCTCATACCTATGTAAAACTTAAACTGAAAAAACATGATAAAACTAAAAGCAAATGTTAATCTATAAGTCTTCTAGAAGAAAACAGAAAAATATCTTCTCAATCTTGGGATAGGCAGAAATCACTTAATCACTGTATTTTAGACTTCATTACATTTTAAAATTTATGCGTATTAAATTACACTATTTTGACAGTAAAAAGGCAAGCTACACTCTAGGAGAATATGTGTACGATGCTGTTATCTGGCAAAGGCCTTATTTCAGAGTATGTAAAGAACTCCTTCAAATTAGAAAAAAAAGGACAGGTAACTTGCTTTTGAAAACAGTCAAAAAACTTGAGTAGTCAGTCTACAATAGGAGCTATCTAAATTAATAATTAGTGTATCATTACTCATTAGGGCACTTGCTCACATGGTGAGCTATCACTCTAGTACCACTGGAATAGCTAAAATTAAATAGACTGGTGATACAGTGCTGGCAGGTATGCAGAATGGAACGCTCGTGTGGCACTGGTGAAACTTTAAGCTAGCATAGCTACTTTGGAAAGCTTTTGAATAATATCTACTAAATCTAAACATTTGTTTACTCCATGATCAAGTACTTCCTTAACTGGGCCTACCTGAACAGAATTAGATACTATATTCACCAAAAATCATATACTCAAATGTTTATAGAAGCTTTGTTCATAATATTCCAACAGCACAGACAATTCAAATGCACATTGACAATAAGGGGCTAAATAAATTGTAGTATAAGTGTACACTGAGTATATCACAACAGTAAGAAAAAACTACAACAATAGATATAATTTAACATAGAAGAAGCCAGACATGAAAGTGTATACTCTGAATAATTCCATTTACATGATTTTCAGGGACTAGTAAAACAAATTTATGGTAACAGGGGCCATCATGGAAATTGGCCCACCCACATATGGCCTCTGTTACCATACATTACACATGTGTGTAAACAGGGGCCATATGTGGGTGGGTATTAACCATGAGAAGGCTATATGAAGCTTTTTGGGTGGTTAAAATGATCTCTGCCTTGACTGAGGTAGTGTTGGAATAAAATATTTTGGGGATTTTTCATGTTCCTGCACGTCTTCCTTACAGAGGAATGCCTCTCTTTGTTCTAGACTAGAGTTGCAAGGATGTTTATGGAGTGAACAGCCTCTAAAACCAAAGATGATATCTCCCTCTGGAACAAAGAGTAGGTATGCTTACTGTTCATTATGAAAGTTTCAGATCCGCTAAGATCAGAATTTCTCTCAACACAGCCCAGGTGTGTGCAGGTATCACCTGGCCCGTTCACATTGCCCAGGAAGAACTGGGGCTTAGCAGATCACATGCATGCAGATGCCCTGGATGGTGCTATCGCTGTGGGTAATAAAGTGTCCTTCATCTCTGACCCCAGAATCTTGTGTCTTCTGCCAGTGTCCCTGGAATGGAGGCAAATCTGTGAGTCTGCATGTGGGTGGCATCCCAGACTCTCTGCAGTTCTCCACTGTGGCAGTTTCTGGCTGCAGAAATATAGGCAATTAGAATTTGTGTCCTTTATATAAACTGTACCTCAACAAAATTCAACTTTAAAACACTTAAATATCATCTCACACCAGTAAGAATGGCGATCATTAAAAAGTCAGGAAACAACAGGTGCTGGAGAGGATGTGGAAATAGGAACACTTTTACACGGTTGGTGGGAGTGTAAACTAGTTCAACCATTGTGGAAGACAGTGTGGTGATTCCTCAGGGATCTAAAACTAGAAATACCATTTGACCCAGCCATCCCATTACTGGGTATATACCCAAAGGATTATAAATCATGCTGCTATAAAGACACATGCACACGTATGTTTATTGCGGCACTATTCACAATAGCAAAGACTTGGAGCCAACCCAAATGTCCATCAGTGATAGACTGGATTAAGAAAATGTGGCACATATACACCACGGAATACTATGCAGCCAGAAAAAAGGATGAGTTCATGTCCTTTGTAGGGACACGGGCGAAGCTGGAAACCATCATTCTGAGCAAACTATTGTAAGGACAGAAAACCAAACACCACATGCTCTCACTCATACGTGGGACTTGAACAATGAGAACACTTGGACACAGGAAGGGGAACATCACACACCAGGGCCTGTCATGGGGTGTGGGGAGTGGCAAGGGATAGCATTAGGAGAAATATCTAATGTAAATGACAAGTTAATGGGTGCAGCACACCAACATGGCACATGTATACATATGTAACAAACCTGCATGTTGTGCACATGTACCCTAGAACTTAGAGTATAATAATAATAAAAAAACAAAAAATAAATAAAAATAAAGTATAATACATTTAAAAAAAAAAAACAAAAACACTTAGGGCCTAATTAAATCCCTCTCTCCTAGGAAATCTAGGCTCCTCATTCAAATGTGTAAACAAGATTCCCTAAGTAATTATGTGGTCTACATCTACCATTTGGGGGTCTGAGCATTGGTGGATGCTTTTCACTGTTCTGGAGATTTTCTGGCTCTCTTATACACAGAGAACAAGATGAAATTAAATATACACACACATATATCATGTATATATAATTATACATATATATGAATATATATACACAAAGGTTTTCATTTCTATATTTCTGAGGTTACATATATAAATATATATGTGGGTGCATATATTTGTATATATGTAAGTGTATATGTATAATTTTATATATATATTAATTGATTCAACTCCAAAGTCTTTATAAAATTCTGTTTGTGCACTTTTCTATTTTAAAAGAAATGAATATATAATAACAAACATACTATTACTATACAGGTGGGGAAAATGTGAAACCTTGTTTAAATAGATAGCCAAGTAAGCAATAGTATTATTTTCTCTTATTGTACATGTTATTCAGGAAATTAAGATCACATTAACATTTTCATAATATTAAAGTAATAATTTGAGAATCTAAGCAAAAGGGAAGGATCACTTTGGGCTTGCAATGGAGCTAATGTTCCCTTTCTCTTTAGACCAGATTAAGGCAGCCAGCAATGAAAAAGCTAAGATTGTTTGCAGGGAAATAGAGTGTTAGAATTCCAATTTCATAATTTGAAAGCTTGGCTTAAACAGATAAATGATTTTAAAGCTTTTAGGCTATGCTAAGTTTGTTGTCAACACTGCAACCTCCTTGCTGATATTCTTCAGAAATTTGAGTGAACACAGCTCACTGAGTTGCTCTTGTAATCATTAGCCACAAATTGTTTCTCACCATAAAAAGCATAAGTCAAATGTATTTCCTTTTTCATTTGGAAACATACTTTCATGAATCCCTAGTAACACATTACAAAGCAAGAGCTCACAAAACATGTGGGGAGCATTTAGACTACGCTTAGCAGTGGAGCATTTGCTTTTTAAATGTCATGAATAGCAAGATTCTTCCCAGCAGTATCATTGTGTCTGTAAGCTTCCTGTTTGACATCAGAAACATTTCCATTTCTATATATCTGAAAAAAAGGTTTGCATTTCTGTATTTCTGAGACCAAAAAACACACTTTTATAGTTTCTTTCTTCCTTAGTTATATATGATACTAACACAAATCATAGCAGCTGAAATAGGTGGTACACTTTAGCTTTTTAAAGCAATTTGATATCATCTCTTTTTTATTCATTAACTCCTTTTAAAGTTAACCGTAGATAAAAACAGGGTATTATTCCTCTTCTATAGACAGACACACTGAAGTTCATGAACCTTAAGCAACGTGGCCAAGGTCATGCAGCTGGTAAACCTCATCGTCAGATCCATACCTCCTGCCTGCCTGCCCATGCCATTCCAGAAGGCCTCATTCTGAATCAGTCACTTGTCCTTCAGCTTCCAAAGCACAGCTCTCTCTCGGTTTCTCTACCTTACGTACTTTTTTAAATGTGTCCAGCATTTTATTAATTTTAAATATATTTTTCAATTATACAAATTTTATGTGAATGAATTTCCTTTGTAAGGCAGGTAAATGTTGTAAGTGATGCTGCAACTCTCTTTAGTGACTGCATCCAACTCCACAATTAGCCATCATGGACCTGTGGGTGTCCTTCTAGACTGTTTTCAGCGTGGAAGCCTCAGGTGCTGCTCCAGCACTCAGGGGCCCGGGCTGCCTGTCTGGGTACTGCCTCATCTCTATCTTCTGCCCTGCCGCATGCTACTGCCTGAATAAACGAGGAAGTGGCCTCTTAACCCTGAACTTGAGCATTTCACAGCTTGAAAAACGGTGACATGAGTCCAAATGAAACTGAAATACTAGGCCAGGTAGCATCTGGAATCATGAATTTAAGATTGTCACACTCTGTCATTAGCTTTGTAAGTGTAGTCCTGAGCCCTACTAAAATATCTAGCTATTGTTATCATCCTCATCATCATTAGTATTGGTTTAATAAGACACTTTCTGCTATAATTCTGTGATTGCTTCAGTTTACTATATAGTATTAGGAAAGGACAGTCAGCCACAAGAATTAGAAAATCCAAAATGAAAGAGTTTTGTTTGTTTGTTTTAAGATAAGCGGATTTCTCTGCAACATAAAGCAATCTTAAAGGAAAACCCCTCGCGGCTGGGGCAGCGTGGCTCCTGAGGACCCAGTGTTTTTAAAGGTTCTTTTGCTCCGCCACTGTCAGCACATGGCACTCTGCCCATGACCCATCCGGTTTTCTGTAATATAGACATGGTGAGTGCAGACTTAGTTCATCAGGAAGACGGTTGATTTTTTTTTCCTTATTGCTACAACGCATTCTGTTTTGCTTGAATCCTCAAATAATTATAATTTAGGAAAGCTAAGAGAAAGAAGAGAGAGAGATGAGAACGCTTAACAATCAGAAAGGTATAGTATTCAATCAAGAAGGTATAGCGTTCAATAAGGAAGATATAGTGTTCAATTGAGAAGGTATCACATTTAATCAGGAAGGTATAGGGTTTAATCAGACAGCTATAGCGCTCAGTAAGGAAGATATAGTGTTCAATCGGGAAGGGATACTGTCCAATCAGGAAGGTATAGAGTTAAATCGGGAAGGGATACTGTCCAATCAGGAAGGTATAGAGTTAAATCGGAAACGGATACTGTCCAATCAGGAAGGTATAGTGTTCAATCCAGCAGGTATAGTGTTTGTGTTTGGTCCCTTCCTTTAATGGAGAAAAATAGACACTGCCTTGCTGGGTGTGGACCCCAGATGAGTAGATCAAGTATCTGTACTTAGAGCTCATCGCAAGTAGAAGTGAGGAGAGCCAAGCTTCGACCAGAAGAGGACGGATGGAGAAGAACAAGGTCATCAGACCCCCAAAGTGGATCGAGATGGTCCAATCATGTCAGTAAAGCCAGGAAGAGTAGATTTTACTGGAGCATAAAAAGGACAAGAAATGCAATGAATACAGGAGCAGGAAAGAACAAGCCTGGCTATATCCCCTAGCCCTCCCCAAACCACTTCAGTGCCCTGGTTCCATCCAGGTTTCCTCTGAGAATGGCCTCTTCTCCCTGCATTGATTGCATTGCAGGATAAATTCAGGTGCCTGCTTCCTACTGTGAAGTTGAATGCATTCACTACCCCCTCCCGTTTTTATCCAGTGCAGTCAGAAGAAATGCCCATTACTCAACCCAGCAAACTGGCTGGTTTCTCCCAGGCCTTTGAGTCTTCAGAAAAGGTCTCGAGGAGGCGGGAGACTGGAGGGAGCGTGTTTTCGGGACTCTCCTGATCTGAGACTTTTTCTGTGCTTCCTGCCCTCGCATCCACCACTCAACCCTGCCCAAGTTGGGCTTCCATCCTATTGAAGTCTGCATGTCCCTAATAACTCCCCCAAATGCCTTTTTGCTTAAATTAACCAAAGCTACTTCTTCTCCTTTCAACCAAGGAGTCCAGGCAGCGCAGGTGTCATTGAGGATGCCAAAAACATGAGATCTCTGCTCAGTGTGACTCGCCTGTCCCCTGGCAGCCTCTGCTCTCCTCAAGACCCCGCTCCCACTCCTTTCATCTCTGTAGGTTGTTCCCAAATAGGGAACATGCTGCATGTCACTATGGGATTAGAAAGCAAAGGATAAAAGCTACTTATCTTTGGAAAATCCTACCTTGCTGCTATCCCTGCCACTGACAAAGTATTTTAATGCAGAAATCTGGCCTTGAGCTGTGCTGTGTCTACGCCATCAGCTTGCTTTGAGGAGCATCACAGAACACAAATATGATCATATAAAATTTGTCATTATTTTTATTTTTATTAATTTGAACATATTTATGAGGTCATTATAGCTGCATTCTAGGATTGTCTACTAAACAGAAGATCATGGAGAAAATTCATTCTGGTTTAATGCTAGGAAGTGTGAAGTGCCTTTTGAACAATGGTTCGTTGTACTTTGAGAAGCCTGTAAATCTTATAGCTGAACATATTTTTCCTCCTCTAGCTTGGTTTAACGGAAAGAGAACAAAGTCCAATGTACCTTGATGAATTCCACCAGATATTTTGGTCTGGATTTGCAGGATAACCTTAACCCTCTTTATTTCTTTTGCTGTGTGTGCTTTTGTGTACTTGCCACATGCCTATCCTCCCTACCACCAGAGTTACCCACAAACTCACGCCTGCCCTGGCCAGTTTCCTCCTGAGTTTCATATTCATTCCTCCGTAGTGTGGCTTGCATGGGTTGAGCAGATGTGATAGATTCCGGAGCTTCTCATGAGTGGGAGGTACAGCTAGG